>NC_053023.1:537315935-537537920 GCF_003073215.2 Triticum urartu | reverse complement strand
TCGAAGGTTGAGATAGATGGTTTCCGAAGGTTTCTTGGTTATGTGTTGAAGGATGGATACAGCTGGATGTAGGATTTGCTAGCTTGAGTGAGATATTATGCTCCCCTGTATCCCCAACACCTGATTGCATAACCGGAAAATTTCGGGAGTTTCATAGGTGGGAATTCAAGTAGCTCTTAGGATATCTTTCCGACAGATGTTTGATATGAAATTGGGGTTCGACGTCTAGTGGTTCGCCTATCCACGATCGATTTTACAGTGGTCTCGTTGTGTCTTAAAGAGTCCTTGGCTATGCTGACTCGGGGACGCTTCGTATGTCATGTGCACTTCCTTGTACATGATGGTGCTGTACGATCGAGCCCGTGTAGGTCCCACCACGAAAACTTCGGGCGAAATTTCTATCATCTGTTTGTTCCGGCTTATTCCGCAAGCCAACCCTTGGTTTTATTTTCAGTTGTGGCATTCGAGTTGCTTCGACGTCATATGTTGATTCCATTCCTCGTTGATGTACCCATTCTACCTGATTCTTCGTGGCTTTGCAATTTAGGAAGGATGGCTCCTCCAACGCGCACGACTCCGAATCCTGATCCGCCACCACCTCCGCCTCCTCCGGAAGCTTGGCAAGCTGTGATGGCCGCTACTAATGCAAATACACAGTTGATCATGCAAATTCTCCAAGAGCGCAATCAAGGCAGTCAAGGGAATCAAGGCCATAATCAGCACCACTTTGCTACTCTGAACCAGTTCCTCGCAAATGGTCCAAAGACGTTCAGCAATTGTGTTGAGGCTACCGATGCTGACGATTGGCTAGTGGATCTGGGCAAGCATTTTGAATGCAGCAACGTCAAGCCTGAAGATTTCATCAAGTTCGCTTCTTTCCAGCTCAAAGATTAGGCTGCAGAGTGGTTCCAGCAGTACAAGGATTCCAGAGGTGGACGTTTGATCACTTGGGATGATTTCCGTCGTGATTTCCGCGCTCATCACATCCCTCAAGGTGTGGTTGAGAGTAAACGTGAAGAATTCCGCAATCTGAAGCAAGGCTCTTTATCTGTCTATGACTACAACAAGTTGTTCCAGAAGCTCGCCCGTTTTGCCAAGCAGGATGTTCCTGATGAGAAGAGCATGATCTATCAGTTCAGGGGTGGTCTTCGTGATGAAATTCAGCTCGCTCTTGTCCTCTTCAAGCCGTCGAGATACGATGAGTTCTACAACATGGCACTGAAGCAAGAGGCTGCTCAGTTGAGGTGTGATGCTTCCAGGAAGCGTGCCAGAGATGTTACTCCGTCTTCCTCTACTCAAGTGGCCAAGCAGCAGAAGTATTGGCTTCCTCCTCCTCCGTTCCGTCAGCCGTATCAGCAGAAGAGCAAAGGTGGCAGTGGTTCTTCCCACCCACCCCACCCAGGCCTTCAGAACAAAACTTCGTCTCAAGCTCCAAGGCCGAGTGCTCCATACCACCGTCCGCTTTCAGAGGTCACGTGCAACAAGTGCCAACAGAAGGGTCACTATGCCAACAAGTGTTTCAACCATAGGCGTCTTCCTCCTCCTCCTCCTGTCAGGTCGGCAAGTACAGCTGTGGTCAAGCACAATCCCAAGCATGCCAAGGTCAATATGATGAACGCAGCTCAGGCAGAGGATTCTTCAGATGTCATCATGGGTAACCTTCCTGTTAACGATGTTCCCGCAAAAGTACTTTTTGATACTGGTGCATCGCATTCTTTCTTGTCATGCCCGTTTGCATCGAAGCACAATGTTGATACTGAGATTATGCCCAAAGCCATGCAAGTTGTATCTCCAGGCAAGCTTCTGACTTCAAGTTTGGTTGCTCCCGATGTTTCTATCACATTGGGCGATTACAAGTTTCTCTCTTCTCCAGTGGTTCTTGGTAATTCTGACATCGATTATGCAGCCAGGCAGATTCAACTGACTCATTCGTCTGAGGATGTAATTGTCTTTGCCGCTCGTGATGATACCATCCGGTTGTTCTCTCTCAATGAGAAGGGTGAATTGGACGCTATCTCGCAAATTCCAGTCGTTTGTGAGTATCAAGACGTCTTTCGAGAAGAACTCCCAGGCATGCCTCCAAACCGGCCGGTTGAATTTGTTATTGAACTTGAGCCCGGTACGGAACCTGTGTGCAAACGTCCCTACAAGCTCGGCCCCGAAGAGTTGAAGGAGTTGAAGAAACAACTCGATGAACAAGAAAGATTGGGTCTTATCCGGCCTAGTACTTCTCCATGGGGTTGTGGTGTTCTTTTTGTGAAGAAGAAGGATGGTTCGAGCCGACTTTGTGTTGATTACCGTCCAGTGAATAAGAAGACCATCAAGAACAAATACCCACTTCCCAACATCAATGAGCTGTTCGAACAACTCAAGGGTGCTCAAGTATTCTCCAAGCTTGATCTTCGTATGGGTTATCATCAGATTCGTATCCGTGAGCAAGATATTCCCAAGACGACGTTCAGAACAAGCTTTGGTTCATATGAATACACCATCATGTCTTTTGGTCTCGCCAACGCTCCTCCGACGTTCTCTCGCATGATGAACTTCATCTTCAACCCCTACACCAATGACTTCATTTTGGTCTATCTCGACGACATTCTGGTTTTCTCCAAGAACAAGGAAGATCATGCCAAGCACTTGCGTTTGGTTCTTGACAAGCTCAGGGAACATCAGTTCTACGCCAAGTTCTCCAAGTGTGAATTTTGGCTTGATGAGGTTCTTTATCTTGGTCATATCATCTCTGCCAAGGGCATTGCCGTGAATCCTGAGAAGGTGTCTGCAATTGTGAATTGGGAACCTCCTCAGAACGTGAAGCAACTCCGTAGTTTCCTCGGTCTCGCAAGCTATTGCAGAAGATTCGTTGAAAACTTTTCTAAGATTGTGAAGCCTCTCTCAAATCTTCTTCAGAAGCACGTCAAGTATGTTTGGTCTCCGGAGTGTGATATTGCTTTCAACACTTTGAAAGAGAAGTTGATCACTGCTCCAGTTTTGACTCCGCCTGATGAAACCAAGCCGTACGAGGTCTTTTGTGATGCCTCTCTCCAAGGTCTAGGTGCTGTACTGATGCAAGAGAAGAAAGTTGTTGCTTATACCTCTCGCCAGTTGAAGCCTAATGAGAAGAACTACCCCACTCATGATCTCGAGTTGGCGGCAGTTGTGCACGCTTTGTTGACTTGGAGACATCTTCTATTGGGAAGGAAAGTGGACATTTTCACTGATCACAAGAGTCTCAAGTACATCTTCACTCAGCCTAATCTCAACCTCAGGCAGACTCGATGGGTCGAAATGATTCAAGAGTACAATCCGAGTATTGAGTATACTCCAGGCAAGGCTAATGTGATTGCTGACGCTTTGAGCAGGAAAGCATATTGCAACAGTCTGATTCTGAAGCCTTATCAACCCGAGGTTTGTGAAGCTTTCCGCAAACTTAATCTGCAAATTGTTCCTCAAGGTTTCCTCGCCAACCTTCAAGTCTCTCCTACCTTGGAAGACCAGATTCGCCAAGCCCGGCTTCTTGATGCTATGGTGAAAAAGGTGAAGATTGGTATTGCAAAGAGTCAGTCCAAGTACAAGTGCTACCGACTGGATGACAAGGACACTCTCTTCTTCGAGGATCGAATTGTCGTGCCCAAAGGTGAACTTCGTAAAGTGATCATGAACGAGGCTCACAACTCTCTCCTCTCCATCCACCCTGGTAGTACGAAGATGTATCAGGATCTCAAGCAAGCTTATTGGTGGACTCGAATGAAGTGCGAGATCGCTCAATTCGTGAACGAGTGTGATGTCTGCAGAAGAGTGAAGGCAGAACACCAAAGGCCGGCAGGTCTCCTCCAACCTCTTGCTATTCCAGAATGGAAGTTTGACCACATTGAAATGGACTTCGTGACTGGGTTTCCAAAGTCCAAGCGTGGCAATGATGCTATATTCGTTGTCATCGACAAGCTCACCAAAGTGGCTCATTTTCTGCCTATCAAAGAGTCGATCACTGCAGCTCAATTGGCAGAACTCTATACCTCTCGAATTGTCTCTCTGCACGGTATTCCTCAAGTGATATCTTCAGACCGTGGCAGTATCTTTACCTCCAAGTTTTGGGATTCTTTCCAGAAGGCCATGGGTACCAACATTCGCTTCAGCACTGCTTTCCATCCTCAAACAAGCGGGCAAGTCGAGCGTGTCAACCAGATTCTTGAAGACATGCTCAGGGCTTGTGTGATATCTTTCGGCATGAAGTGGGAGGACTGTCTTCCTTATGCTGAATTCTCATACAACAACAGTTTTCAAGCAAGTTCGGGCAAGGCCCCTTTCGAAATTCTGTATGGCAGGAAGAGCCGTACCCCTCTCAACTGGTCTGAAACCGGTGAACGTCAGCTGCTGGGCAATGACCTAATCACAGAGGCAGAAGAAATGTGCAAGGTCATTCGTGATAACCTCAAAGCAGCCCAATCCCGCCAGAAGAGCTACTATGATAGTAAGCACCGTGATTTGGCTTTCGAGATCGGAGATCACGTTTACCTCCGCGTCTCTCCTATGAAAGGTACTCGTCGCTTCGGCATTAAAGGGAAGATTGCCCCCAGATATGTCGGACCTTTCAAGATTGTCAGCAAGAGAGGCGACCTCGCCTATCAGCTCGAGCTACCTTCAAACTTTGCCAATGTTCATGATGTGTTCCATGTCTCCCAACTCCGAAAGTGCTTCAAGACGCCTGACCGCACCGTCAACTTCGAGGACATTGAGCTCCAAGAAGATCTCTCCTATCGTGAGCACCCAGTTGCTATTCTTGAAGAGACTGAACGCAAGACCCGCAACAAGTCAATTAAATTTCTCAAAGTCAAGTGGTCTCACCATTCCGACCGTGAAGCTACCTGGGAACACGAGGATCACCTCCGTTCTGAGTACCCGGAGTTGTTTCTGTCCTAGATCTCGGGTCGAGATCTTTTCGTAGTGGTGGAGTGTTGTAACGCCCCAGATATACTTTCCATATTTGTATCCAACCTTGCCGTTTCCGGCGTTAAGTTATATTTATTTCTCGGGTTCGGGTCTTTGTCTCCGTGTGTTGTTTTTGTTTTTCTTGCATCTCATATCATGTCGTCACGTGCATTGCATTTGCATACATGTTCATCTCATGCGTTCGAGCATTTTCCCCGTTGTCCGTTTTGCATTCCGGCGCTTCGTTCTCCTCCGGTGGTCATTTCTAGCTTTCTTTCGTGTGTGGGGATTAAAAATTTCCGGATTGGACCGAGACTTGCCATGCGGCCTTGGTTTACTACCGGTAGACCGCCTGTCAAGTTTCGGGTCATTAGGACTTAGTTTGATACTCCTACGGTTAACCGAGGGACCAAAAAGGCCTCGTGTGTGTTGCAGTCCAACACCCCTCCAATTTGGCCCAAAACCCACCAAACTCTGCTCCATGTCCTAGAGCGTTCGATCACGATCGCGTGGGTGAAAACCGCACCTCATTTGGACTCTCCTAGCTCCCTCTATGCCTATATATACACTCCCTCCGAAATCCACGGTTCTTCTCCCCCCTAACCCTAGATCCAACTCCTCCCGCCGCCGCCGGACAAAAAAATCGCGCGCCGGACGTGTCCGCTCGGCTCTGCGGGACGAATCCGCCGCCGCCACGTGTCCCGGGGCCGGTCCCCAGTTCGCCGCCGCCCGCGGGCCCGCGAGGCCCGTGCGGGGCCCTCCCGGCCCGCTCCACCGCCCACCTCCTCCTCCAGTCGCCGCCCCCGAGCCCGGCGACGCTCGCCCGCTCTGGCCGCCGCGGCGCCATTGCCGGCCGCCGCCCGGAGCACCTCGCCCCGCCGCCCCAAGCCCTCGTCGGCGCCGCGCCAGGGAGAGGAGCTCCCGGCTCCGGCGACCGCCCGCCGCGCCGCTTCCTCCTCGCCGTCCGGCCCCCCCTCCCCGCTCCGGGTACTTCCTCTCCGGCCGCCGCCGTCGTCTACAGGAATCCCGGCGAGATCCGCCGCCGTCTCGGGCCGCGTGCCCGAACCCTAGATCTGGATCCTGGGGTAGTTTTTTTTTCACTAAGTCCCTAGATTTTTACTCCATATGCTCCTGTTCGAGGACCCGTATCTCCGCATCCGTAACTCCGATTTGGGCATATTATATATCAAAATCTTCGTCTCGACATGTACATCATTTCATTCCATTGCATCATTTGCATTTGAGTTCATCTTGATGCCCAAAATGCTGTTATAAGGAGGCTTCGTGAGTTAAATTGCAGATCCGTTAGTTCATCATAGACTTTTGTCTTTTTTGCCATGTTTAATCTGTGCATGATATGCCTGTGCACCTTTGGGATGAATTGTTAAGCATTTTGTCTTCTTTCCAGAGGTGCCACCCATGCATTTTTAGGATGTGTGTGGTGACTTGTTCAAGCTTGCAAAGAGAGGCACCTGAGATTGCTGATTTCAGGGACTTGGTGATTTTCACAAAGTCTGGGATATTTTAGTTCATGATGTCATATGTTCAGCTTGTTTCCTAGTGATCCGTGCCTCTTTTGAGGATGATCAGTAAGGGTGTTTTGATACTTATGTTATGCTCTATCCATCCATGTCTTTACTTGTTATGTTGGAGTGCTCTAGGTTGAGTCAATCGAGCTCAACTTTTGCTTCGTGGTTAATCTGGGCAGATCGTCAACTCGTTTGCGATTTTGCCGATGCTATTGTTAGTGATCGATGCATGATATGCCATTGTTCTTGCCATGTGTAGCTAGAATATTGTGCCTTCTTTCTGGATATATGCTTGCCTTGCCGTGACTTGCAACGTAGTGAGTGCATCGAGCTCTTTTAGATGCCTTCGTGAGTTAAATTACTGCATGTCTCAGTTTTCACTAAGTCTGAAAACTGATTGTGTTTGAGCTATGTTCGTGTGCTCGTTAGAGTATTTTGTGGACCCTTTTCGCCCCAGGTCACTTTAGGTGTTTTGTTAAGCTTGTCGAGTAGCTCCATGCCATGTTCTTACTTGTCATATTCAGATCATGTATCATGTTGTTTTGCTGCTCCGAAAAGGGCATCGTGGTCTGAAATTTCAGACTAGTGTTAATTTCACTAAGTCTGGAATCTGTTTTGCATATTCATTTTTGCCATGCTTGTTTGAACCTCTTAATGGATGAATTTGGCCATGGCTCAGTGCTAGTGATTTGTTAAGAATCTTGTGTACATCACTTCTATGTCTTTTGTTTTAATGTTTGGTGGCTGTAGTATGTTCGTTTCGTTGCATTTAGGAGCCTACTTGCTGTATGTCGCAGATCGGTTCGTTTCGTAAAACACTTGCCATTTCCAAACCGTAGCTCCGATTCCTATGATCTTTATATCGTTTTCAGGTGATTTCACCCCCTCTATCTAGTGGCAAACTTGGTTTTCCAATTTGAGGCCAAGTTCATGCATTTTCTGTAACGTCTTGCATTTTGCATCCCGCATCGCATCCCGCATTGCATAACATCTTTGCATATTATTGTTTGCCCTTGCACGTGGTTGATTGTATTCTTGTTGCTTGTTTGTGTTGTTTGGGTAGAGCCGGGAGACGAGTTCGCTAACGAGGAGCCGGTTGAGTTTGCTTTTGAGGATCCAGTCAACTCTGACAGCTTTGCAGGCAAGATGATCATACCCTCGAAATCACTACTATCTTTGCTATGCTAGTTTGCTCGCTCTTGCTATGCCAATGCTACGATGCCTACCTTTTGCTTGTCAGCCTCCCAATTGCCATGTTGAACCTCTAACCCATCTTGTCCTAGGAAACCTTTGATTGGCTATGTTACCGCTTTGCTCAGCCCCTTCTTATAGCGTTGCTAGTTGCAGGTGAAGATTGGAGCCGTTCCTTGTTGGAACATTTATTTACTTGTTGGGATATCATTATATTGCTATGTTATCTTAATGCATCTATATACTTGGTAAAGGGTGGAAGGCTCGGCCTCTCGCCTAGTGTTTTGTTCCACTCTTGCCGCCCTAGTTTCCGTCATATCGGTGTTATGTTCCCGGATTGTTGCGTCCCTTACGCGGTTGGGCTATAATGGGAACCCCTTGATAGTTCGCCTTGATTAAAGCTTTTCCAGCAACACCCAACATTGGTTTTACCATTTGCCACCCAGCCTCTTTTTCCCTTGGGTTTCCGGAGCCCGAGGGTCATCTTTATTTTTAGCCACCCCATGGGCCAGTGCTCCTCTGAGTGTTGGTTCGACCGAGTAGACTGCGGGGCCACCTCGGGGCAAGTTGAGGGTTGGTTTTACTCGTAGGATGTCTCATCTGAGTGTGCCCTGAGAACGAGATATGTGCAGCTCCTATCGGGATTTGTCGGCACATTCGGGCGGTGTTGCTGGTTTAGTTTTGACCTGTCGAATCATCTTGTTGTACCGGGATTCCTACATCTCTCAAATTGTCTAGTTTATTTTAAGATTTATTTGAAAATTTTCCAAACAACTTTTTTGTACTGTTTTTGAAATATGTGTTATTTGCATATTTTTGGAAATAGGATTTTTGGGAGAGAAGGAAGCTTTCAAAAATTTTGGAGAGCACCCCCACCTCTCCACACCATGAAGGCAAGCATTCTGAACCCTGGCGAATAATATTTTTGATGTGTGTTAGTTGACACGTTTATAACACCACCTTATATCGGAGAACTTGTTATTTCATGTGATATGATCATTTGCATGAATGCATATTAGTGATTTCCTTGCTGTTGGAAATGAATATACTTGTGATGGTAATCATCCTCATGTGCCTTGCATGCATGCCGGAAAGAAATCCGGGAAAGCCTCTGCCTTGGGTAGGCGTGAGCTTATCGCCGGTCTCCGTCGGGACGGTTATGTCCGGTATGGCATGGTAAGGTATATTGAGTGGTGATTTTGTTGGTTGAAATATATTTGTTATACATGTCATGCAGGGAATTTATAAACCTCCTGAGTCGACCGTAGATCGAGTCTTGTTCCAGTAACCCCCATACTTGCTATGTACTACCACTTGTCCCTGCCGCAGGTAGGGTATGGTTCAGTAAGTCGTCAACCCCTTTCAAGCACACACCGTACAGAGAGGCCATGGTGGAAGATATCGGTTGTAGCCGGTAGGCATGCCACCTGGTCCGGGGGCATGGGTGTTTCCGGTTGGGACCGAGAGGGGAGGCCACCCCTTAGAGCGCGCGATATAAATTTGATCCCATGCTACGCGAGGTTGTAGCCTCCCCACTTAGAGTTTTGCTTAACAGGTGTCATGGGTGATTCCAGACACGATGAGTTAAGCTGGTGTGTGCAAGTAAGGCGTGTTTTCAACTAAAAGGCATAGGACGGAATTAGTTCCGATGGACTAAAGAATCCGTACTCGTGGGTAAAGAGTACACCCTCTGCAGAGATATTAACCTATTCGAATAGCCGTGTCCATGGTTAAGGATTACAGTCTGGGATGGGTCAAGTGTGGTCTTAGTGTCGGTCTTCGGAGGAGATATTGTTAAACCAAACTTGGATACCGACTGGTGACTTGTAGGATCCATGATTATTATTTTGTGATGGACTATACCGCATCGAGGTCTGTTACAAGTTGGTAATCAGAGCCTTCCCCGACCTTAGGAGCCCCATTGCTTGATCGTTTTTAGCAGCCGAGTTGTGTCTAGAAAAATGTTTTGAGTCTTTAGGAATTATATATCGGAGAGCTTAGGAATTCTTTTTACTTCCCAGTCTCCTCATCGCTCTGGTAAGGCATCCTGACGTAGAGTTTTGACTCTTCTCTTCTCAAATTTCACTAATTTTTTTTAGGATCACGCGAGTATCTTGGAATTGTTCCGATGGTTTTGTGACGAGAACATTGTTCTTGGTGCCTCCTGTCTTTAGGGGTTTGCAGTGTCCCGGGGAGTTGAGCTCCGAGGTGTTGTCGTCACAATTTTATCGTTGCAGTTCTGGAATACCTGAGTTTCGCCGACATCGAAAATCTCTTTTATGCAGTTCGTTGGTGAGATAACCTCGACGCCACCCAGTACTGGGGCGGGAGTTCGGGAGTATCGCCATAACTTGTATAACGGATGCTTTTCGAAGGTTGGATAGATGGTTTCCGAAGGTTTCTTGGTTATGTGTTGAAGGATGGATACAGCTGGATGTAGGATTTGCTACTTGAGATATTATGCTCCCCTGTATCCCCAACACCTGATTGCATAACCGGAAAATTTCGGAGTTTCATAGGTGGGAATTCAAGTAGCCTTAGGATATCTTTCCGACAGATGTATGATATGAAATTGGGGTTCGACGTCTAGTGGTTCGCCTATTCACGGTCGATTTTACAGTGGTCTCGTTGTGTCTTAAAGAGTCCTTGGCTATGCTGACTCGGGGACGCTTCGTATGTCATGTGCACTGCCTTGTACATGATGGTGCTGTACGATCGAGCCCGTGTAGGTCCCACCACGAAAACTTCGGACGAAATTTCTATCATGTATTTGTTCCGGCTTATTCCGCAAGCCAACCCTTGGTTTTATTTCGAGTTGTGGCATTCGTTTTGCTTCGACGTCATATGTTGATTCCATTCCCTCGTTGTTGTACCCCTTCTACCTGATTCTTCGTGGCTTCGCAATTTAGGAATATGTGACCACTTCAAGAGAAATGCATTCGTTCATTTTGTTCGGATGTGAAGACTATGTTGCAATTTTCATTCCGTTGGATTCACCTTCAATATTTGTCTATTTGTGTGCTAATGGTGGTCAACCTCTTCAGGATGGCTCCTCCAACGCGCACGACTCCGAATCCTGATCCGCCACCACCTCCGCCTCCTCCGGAAGCTTGGCAAGCTGTGATGGCCGCTACTAATGCAAATACACAGTTGATCATGCAAATTCTCCAAGAGCGCAATCAAGGCAGTCAAGGGAATCAAGGCCATAATCAGCACCACTTTGCTACTCTGAACCAGTTCCTCGCAAATGGTCCAAAGACGTTCAGCAATTGTGTTGAGGCTACCGATGCTGACGATTGGCTAGTGGATCTGGGCAAGCATTTTGAATGCAACAACGTCAGGCCTGAAGATTTCGTCAAGTTCGCTTCTTTCCAGCTCAAAGATCAGGCTGCAGAGTGGTTCCAGCAGTACAAGGATTCCAGAGGTGGACGTTTGATCACTTGGGATGATTTCCGTCGTGTTCGTGTCAAAGCCCTTTGTGTGGTGTCGCTCAGACGCCCGACTGTGGCATTTCTTTTAAAGCCCTTTATGTGGTGTCGCTCAGACGCCCGACTGTGGCATTTCTTTTAAAGCCCTTTATGTGGTGTCGCTCAGACGCCCGACTGTGGCATTTCTTTTAAAGCCCTTTATGTGGTGTCGCTCTCAGACGCCCGACTGTGGCATTTCTTTTAAAGCCCTTTATGTGGTGTCGCTCAGACGCCCGACTGCGGCATTTTATTCCCACTCATTACTTGCTTATTCATGTTGCATAAATAACCTGCTTGCATGCATAAAAGATGTTTTATTTATGACTGACGATGTGATCATAGAATATTTTCAGTGCATGATTATCAATTATATTATCCCAGTGTTCATAATGTTTGCGAGTACATTCAAAGTACTCACTGGCTTGTCCCTGGCTATTGTCTTGGCCAGATTTCTGCATGGAGAGGAGCGTTGCGGACAGCCCCGGAAACTAAGCAACGGTGATAGCAGCCTCGCGAAGATAGGAGTTGACCTGGTCAGCTGTTCCTGTGGGAAATGGAGTCCCATAGACACTGATGTCTCACAAACCGCTTCCGCCATCAACCACTAGAAACCCAATTGTTGTACTCACAGGCCAGAATGGTCTTGTACTACATATTTTGTATTTTGCTTGGAATTTCTGTATCAAGTTGGAGCCTCATCAGCTAACAGTAATCCTGGGGCTGATGAGCACGACGGTCTTTTCTGGAAATTTATACCCGGAAAACCCGGTCGTGACAGATGTATTTTGCTTGGAATTTCTGTATCAAGTTGGAGCCTCATCAGCTAATAGTAAATCCTGGGGCTGATGAGCACGACGGTCTTTTTCTGGAAATTTATACCCGGAAAACCCGGTCGTGACAGATCCGGCATTGACTTCCGTATCCTCGGTATTGTCGCTGTTAATACGGCGCTTGTGTTTATTGCGACGTGACCTGCCATTGCCATCCTTGGTATCCGAAGTACCATGGTTCTTTGATATGTTATTGCTGCGAGTCAGCCAGCTGTCTTCTCCCGCGCAAAAGCGGGCCATGAGTGTCGTGAGGGCTGCCATGGATTTTGGCTTTTCCTGGCCAAGGTGTCGGGCGAGCCATTCATCGCGGATGTTGTGTTTAAAAGTTGCTAGGGCCTCTGCATCCGGACAGTCGACGATTTGATTTTTCTTTGTTAGGAACCGTGTCCAGAATTGCCTGGCTGATTCCTATGACTGCTGAATTATGTGGCTCAAGTCATCGACATCCGGTGGTCGCACATAAGTGCCCTGGAAGTTGTCGAGGAATGCGGCTTCTAGATCTTCCCAACAGCCAATGGATTCTGCTAGCAGGCTATTGAGCCAATGCTGAGCTGGTCCTTTGAGCTTGAGTGGGAGGTATTTGGTTGCGTGTAGATCATCACCGCGGGCCATGTGGATGTGCAGGAGGAAATCCTCGATCCATACCGTATGATTCGATATTTACGGGTTTGAACCCTTCTGGGATTTGGTGATCCATCACTTCATCTGTGAAGCATAGGGGGTGTGCGGCGCCTCTGTACTGGGCTATATCGCGACGCAGCTCAAATGAGTCTTGCCCGCTGTGTTCGTCCCGGCCTGACTTACTTTTACTGTATCCGGCGTGACGGTTATCGTCTCGCATTGTGGCGCGCCCTCGTGATCCGTAGATCGATCTTGCATGTTTTGCTTTGTCCTCCAATATGTCTCATAGGTCTAGCATGTTTCCCCATGCCTTGTCATTTTTATTTGAGTGTCGTCGGGGTGCGGGCTGAGTTTTTGGCTGAAATGCCTCTCTGTCGTGGCCACGAGGTGGCCGGTCAGCCGCATCATATGCTGGAGATGTAGGTTTGTGTGCTTCCTGCTCCAGTCGGGGTAGCAACCTACGCTTTGGGTAACTCTTGGAGGGGCATTCGAGTTTATATTCCTCGGACGCAAGGACTTCAGTCCATCTGTCAGCTAGCAAATCTTGATCAGCTTGAAGCTGCTGTTGCTTTTTCTTAAGGCTGTTTGTCGTGGCTATAAGCCGGCGCTTGAAGCGCTCTTGTTCGACGGGATCCTCAGGCGTGACGAATTCGTCATCGTCGAGGCTTGCCTCGTCTTCGGAGGGAGGCATGTAATTATCATCCTCCGCCTCTCCATCTGCCGCTCTCTCTGGAGGGCTGGCTTCTCCATCCTCCTGCCCTAAATCTTGCTGGAGGGGATTGTTGTCGTCTTTGGCACTGTCCGGAGTGCTATTATCTCCGGTGCCGGGGTCACCGCTTTTGCTTTGGCGAGACTTAGAGCGGCACCGCTGACGCTGGCGCTTGGTTTGCTTCTTGGAGGGGTCATCCTCCGCTGTCTCGTCGCCATTGCCTTCTTTGGGTGTGTCCACCATGTATATATCATATGATGAGGTGGCTGTCCAGTACCCTGTGGGCAGCGGTTCCTCTTCGTCTCCCGCATCGTCGTCCATACCGTCGATTTCTTCGGACGCGAAGTCGAGCATGTCCGTTAAGTCATCGATAGTGTCTATTAAGTGGGTGGTGGGTGGGTGGCGAATTTCTTTGTCATCCACATCCCAATCCCACTGGACATAGTTCGACCAGGATTCTCCTGACAAGGAGAGAGACCTTAATGAGTTCAGTATGTCGCCGAAGGGCGAGTGCTGAAAAATATCCATGGAGGTAAACTCCATGATCGGCACCCAATCAGATTCGATAGGCACGGGCGCAGGCGGTACGGAGTCCGTGGCTGGAGAATGATCCAGCAGTTTGGCAACACGGCTCTTGTGAAGGGTAAGGTCGATATTCGGCTCGATCGCCGCTGAGGATACGACCTCCGTGGAGGGGTCTATCCACCCGTCCATGGATGGCGAACTGGTTCCGAATAGAGGGTCGGAGAGGTTGCCGGTGCGATCTCCTGAACACTGTCCGATGGTAGAGCTAAATCGTACTCATCGTGACCGTGTGGCGCACAAGGCAGGGGCTCGAATCCGTCGAAGATCAAGTCTCCGCGGATATCGGCTGTGTAGTTTAAGCTCCCAAACCTGACCTGATGACCAGGGGCGTAACTCTCGATCTGCTCCAGATGGCCAAGCGAGTTGGCCCGCAGTGCGAAGCCGCCAAATACAAAGATCTGTCCGGGGAGAAGAGTCTCACCCTGGACTGCATCGGTATCGATGATAGAAGGAGCCATTAAGCCTAACAGCGACGACACAGAGGAACTCTCAATGAAAGCACCAATGTCGGTGTCAAAACCGGCGGATCTCGGGTAGGGGGTCTCGAACTGTGCGCTAAGGCGGATGGTAACAGGAGGCAGGGGACATGATGTTTTAGCCAGCTTCGGGCCCTCTTGATGGAGGTAAAACTCTACGTCATGCTTGATTATTCTTGATAATATGAGTAGTAGAAGAGTTGATCTACCACGAGATCGGAGAGGCTAAACCCTAGAAGCTAGCCAATGGTATGATTATGTGTTGTCCTACGGACTAAAACCCTTTGGTTTATATAGACACCGGAGGGGGCTAGGGTTACACAAGGTCGGTTACAAAGGAGGAGATATGCATATTCGTATTGCCTAGCTTGCCCTCCACGCCAAGTAGAGTCCCATCCGGACACAGGACGAAGTCTTCAATCCTGTATCTTCATAGTCCAACAGTCCGGCCAAAGGATATAGTCCGGCTGCCCGGAGACCCCCTAATCCAAGACTCCCTCACTCTCCCTGCTCCTGCTTTCTTTGACTTTCAGGAAAAAAAGAGATATGTTATAACCAGGGAGGAGGCGAACGAGTACGAGAGGAGGAAGGAGGCAGCTCGCCTCCAAGCTGCAGCTCTTCAAGCAGTAGCTGTTGCATCTCAGTACGATCCCAACTTCAACTTTGGATATCCACTAGGCCAGCCGTGGCCCTAGACCAACTTAGGCCAAAAGCCTAAGCTTGGGGGAGTACGTATTTCTCACCGACATTACATTCATGTTCACACACTCATGCCAGTTGTCGGTGCTCATACTTTTTCATTGTATCATCCATGCTAGTTTATTTTTTGTTTTAAGCTTTCTTCTTGTGTGTTTGAAAAACCTTAAGTAAAACAAAAAAAATAGTTGTAGCTTTTAGCTCGTTTACTTTCCATGCCTGTAGTGGTAATAACTAAAAGAAAACCCAAAAATATTTCTCGTTCTTCTTTTGTTTGTTGGGAGCTTTCTCGTGTAAATAGTTTTATTTCTTTTCTTTGGGGGTCGAGAGGAGAGGACCATAATGAAAATGTTGAGTAGCTCTCATATGCATCATTGTTGATCTAACAAAGAGCCCATATTACCTTGTCTTCTCCCTTGAATTGAATGCTTGCAGATTCCAGCTTAGTCCAATGCTCGCACACTATTATTATTATCCACACCGTTCGGTTGTGCAAGTGAAAGGCAATAATGACGATATATGATGAACTGATTGAGATGAGAGAAGCTGGTATGAACTCGACCTCTCTTGTTTTTGTAAATATGATTAGTTCATCATTCCCGATTCAGCTTATTATGAATGAAACATGTTTGCAATGACAATTAGCGATTGTAGTTGCTCATGCCATGCTTAATTTGCTAGGAGTTTATAACGGTTTACCTTGCGTGCCAACATGCTATTAAAATAGTTGTGATGTGGTATGATAGGGTGGTATCCTCCTTTGAACAATTCGAGTGGCTTGACTTGGCACATGTTCACGCATGTAGTTGAAATAAAATCAACATAGCCTCCACGATATTTATGTTCATGGTGAATTATATCCTACTCATGGTTGTGTTCAGTGTTGATTAATTTTAATGCATGTTCATGACTGTTGTCACTCTCTAGCTGGTCGCTTCCCAGTTTCTTTCTAGCCTTCACTTGTACTAAGAGGGAATACTTCTTGTGCATCCAATTCCATAAACCCCAAAGTGATTCCATATGAGTCCACCATACCTTCCTATATGCAGTATCTACCTGCCGTTCCAAGTAAATTTGTATGTGCCAAACTCCAAACCTTCAAATGAAATTATGTTTTGTATGCTCGAATAGCTCATGTATCAACTAGGGTTGTCTATATCTTTCATGCTAGGCGGGTTATTCTCAAGAGGAGTGGACTCCACTCCTCACTCATGAGAAAATGGCTGGTAACAGGGATGCCCAGTCCCATGCTCAAATCAAATCAAAATAATTGCAAACAAAACTCCCATAGGATTGTTGTTAGTTGGAGGCACCCGTTGTTTCGGACATGCCATGGATTGATGTTTGTTGGTGGTAGGGGGAGTATAAACTTTACCATTCGTCTTGGGAACCGCCTATAATGTGTGTAGCATGGAAGATATCGAGATCTGTCGGTTCTTATGTTGACAATGATAGTATACCGCTCAAAATATTATTCATCTCTATTTTAAAAACCGATCTCTGGCACTTCTACAAATCCCTACTTCCCTCTGCAAAGGGCCTATATGTTTACTTTTATGTTGAGTCATCATCCTCTTATTAAAAAGTACCAGTTGGAGAGCATCGCTGTCATTTGCATATATTATTATTAGTTTACATTGAGTATAACTGTGACTGGATCTCTTTACCATGAATTACAATTTCCAGTCAGCCCTTGATCTTCAGAGGTGCTCTGCATTTATGTTTTGCGGTCTCAGAAAGGGCTAGCGAGATACCATCTTGTTATATCATATTATGATTGTTTTGAGAAAGTGTTGTCATCCAAGATTTATTATTATTGCTCACTAGTTTATTATGCCATTGATATGAGTAAACATGAGACCTAAATGTTATTTTGAATATGGTTAGTTAATAATCTTTGCTGAAAACTTGAATGTTGGCTTTATATATTTACAACAACAAGAGCAAATAGAGTTTGTAGAAGTTTTTCTTTATCACTTTCTGTTTGTCAACTGAATTGCTTGAGGACAAGCAAAGGTTTAAGCTTGGGGGAGTTGATACATCTCCAACGTATCTACTTTTACAAACACCTTTGCCCTTGTTTTGGACTCTAACTTGCATGATTTGAATAGAACTAACCCGGACTGACGCTGTTTTCAGCAGAATTGCCATGGTGTTATTTTTGTGTGGAAATAAAAGTTCTCGAAATGACCTGAAAATCAACGGAGAATATTTTTGGAATATATAAAAAATACTGGCGAAAGAATCAAGGCCAGGGGGCCCACACCCTGTCCACGAGGGTGGGGGCGCGCCTACCCCCTGCCTCGTGGGCCCCCTGGTGCTCCACCGACCTCAACTCCAACTCTATATATTCACGTTCAGGGAGAAAAAAATCAAGGAGAAGGATTCATCGCGTTTTACGATACAGAGCCGCCGCCAAGCCCTAATCTCTCTCAGGAGGGCTGATCTGGAGTCCATTCGGGGCTCCGGAGAGGGGAATCCGTCGCCATCGTCATCATCAACCTTCCTCCATCACCAATTTCATGATGCTCACCGCCGTGCGTGAGTAATTCCATCATAGGCTTGCTGGACGGTGATGGGTTGGATGAGATTTATCATGTAATCGAGTTAGTTTTGTTAGGGTTTGATCCCTAGTATCCATTATGTTCTGAGATTGATGTTGCTATGACTTTGCTATGCTTAATGCTTGTCACTAGGGCCCGAGTGTCATGATTTCAGATCTGAACCTATTATGTTTTCATGAATATATGTGAGTTCTTGATCCCATCTTGCAAGTCTATAGTCACCTATTATGTGTTATGATCCGTTAACCCTGAAGTGACAATAATCGGGATACTTACCGGTGATGACCGTAGTTTGAGGAGTTCATGTATTCACTAAGTGTTAATGCTTTGGTCCGGTACTCTATTCAAAGGAGGCCTTAATATCCCTTAGTTTCCAATAGGACCCCGCTGCCACGGGAGGGTAGGACAAAAGATGTCATGCAAGTTCTTTTCCATAAGCACATATGTCTATATTCGGAATACATGCCTACATTACATTGATGAACTGGAGCTAGTTTTGTGTCACCCTATGTTATAACTGTTGCTTAAGGAATCGCATCCAACACAATTATCCATCACTGATCCATTTCCTATGAGCTTTTCACATATTGATCTTTGCTTAGTTACCTTTCCATTGCCACTGTTACAATCACTACAAAACTGCTACTGTTACTTTTGCCACCGTTACCGTTACCTCCACACTACTTTGCTACTAAATACTTTGTTGTAGATATTAAGTCTTTCAGGTGCGGTTGAATTGACAACCCGACTATTACAATATTCTTTGGGTCCTCTTGTGTTGAATCAATAAATTTGGGTTGAATACTCTACCCTCGAAAATTGTTGCGATCCCCTATACTTGTGGGTTATCATGTCCATGTACCCGCGTAGATCGAAAGCGGAAGCGTTATGTTAACGCGGTTGATGTAGTCGAACGTCTTCACGATCCAACCGATCCAAGTACCGAATGTACGGCACCTCCGTGTTCAGCACATGTTCAGCACGATGACGTCCCTCGAGCTCTTGATCTAGTAGAGGGTCGAGGGAGAGTTTCGTCAGCACGACGGTGTGGTGACGATGTTGATGATGTGATCTGCGTAGCGCTTCACCTAAGCACTATGACAATATGACCGAGGTGGTAAACTGTGGAGGCGGGCAACACACACGGCTAAGGAACAATTGATGTGCCTTTGGGGCGCCCCCTGCCCCCATATATAAATGAGGAGAGGGAGGAGGCCGGCGGCCATCAGGGTGCGCCAACGGGGAGTCTAACTAGGATTCCCAATCCTAGTTGGACTCCCTTTCCTATTCCAAGAGGGGGAAAGTGGGAAGGAGAGGGAGAGGAAAGAGGGGGTCGTGCCCCTCCCCCTAATCCAATTCAGACTCCCTTGGGGGAGGCACCCTGCGGGCTGCCCTCTCCTACTCCCTTATGGCCCATTAAGGCTCATAACTTCGCCGGGGGGTTCCGGTAATCCCTCGATTCCCTAATAAATATCCGAAATGTCCCGAAACCTTTCCGGTGTCCGAATACGTTCGTCAAATATATCAATCTTTACCTCTCGACCATTTCGAGACTCCTCGTCATGTCTGTGATCTCATCCGGGACTCCGAACAAAGTTCGGTCATGAAAACACATAAGTCATAATACAAATTGTCATCGAACGTTAAGCGTGTGGACCCTATGGGTCCGAGAACTATGTAGACATGACTGAGACACATCTCCGCTCAATAACCAATAGCGGAACCTGGATGCTCATATTGGCTCGTACATATTCTACGAAGATCTTTATCGGTCAAACCGCATAACAACATACGTTATTCCCTTTGGCATCGGTATGTTGCTTTCCCGAGATTCGATCGTCGGTATCATCATACCTAGTTCAATTTCGTTACCAGCAAATCTCTTAAATCGTTCCGTAATGCATCATCTCGCGACAAACTCATTAGTCACATTGCTTGCAAGGCTTATAGTGATGTGCATTACCGAGAGGGCCCAGAGATACCTCTGTGATACACGGAGTGACAAATCCTAATCTTGATCTATGCAAACTCAACAAACACCTTTGGAGACACCTGTAGAGCATCTTTATAATCACCCAGTTATGTTGTGATGTTTGATAGCACACAAAGTGTTCCTCCAGTATTCGGGAGTTGCATAATCTCATAGTCAGAGGAATATGTATAATTCATGAAGAAAGCAATAGCAATAAAACTAAATGATCATAATGCTAAACTAATGGATGGGTCTTGTCCATCACATCATTCCCTAATGATGTGATCCCCTTCATCAAATGACAATACATGTCTATGGTCAGGAAACTTAACCATCTTTGATTAACGAGATAGTCAAGTAGAGGCATACTAGGGACACTCTGTTTTGTCTATGTATTCACACATGTACTAAGTTTCTAGTTAATACAATTCTAGCATGAATAACAAACATTTATCATGATATAAGGAAATATAAATAACAACTTTATTATTGCCTCTAGGGCATATTTCCTTCACCCACTTAGTAACATAATAAAAAACAACCAAAATATGAGTATACCCATTAGAGGAAGGAAAAGGTCCCATGTAATCAAATGCCCAAACATCAAATGGTTCAACAACAAGTGAATAATTCATACGCATATCTTGACGCTTACCGATATTACCTATTCTTTGACATTCATCACAAGATGAGACAAACTTACGAGCATCCTTGAAGAGAGTAGGCCAATAAAACCCAGATTGCAATACCTTGTGAGCAGTTCTGTATCCCGCATGATGTCCTCCATAAGCTTTAGAGTGACATTTCCGTAGGATTTGTCCCTGTTCATGCTCAAGTACACAACATCTAATAATACCATCTACTCCTTCTTTATAAAGATGTGGGTCATCCCAAAAGTAATGTCTTAAGTCATAGAAGAATTTTTTTTTC
This sequence comes from Triticum urartu, assembly GCF_003073215.2. Taxonomy (NCBI): domain Eukaryota; kingdom Viridiplantae; phylum Streptophyta; class Magnoliopsida; order Poales; family Poaceae; genus Triticum; species Triticum urartu. The sequence goes on along the minus strand of NC_053023.1, from coordinate 537,517,424 downwards.
TTTTGTTGGTAAGTAAAGCTAGGTGGTATGTATTTAGCAACAATATAATTAGCATAGTCAGCATACCAAGGTGTACTATGAGAAACATTTATTGCAGCTAATTGCTCATCGGGAAAACTATCATTAATAGGTTGTGGGTCATCAAGTTTATTTTCAAGCCTAGACAAGTTATCAGCTACGGGGTTCTCCGCTCCTTTTCTATCAATGATATGTAAGTCAAATTCTTGAAGCAAGAGAACCCACCTAATGAGTCTAGGTTTAGCATCTTTCTTTTCCATAAGATATTTTATAGCAGCATGATCAGTGTGAACAATTACTTTAGAATCAACAATGTAAGATCTGAATTTATCACAAACAAACACGACTGCTGTCGTGGGTTTGTCACGGCAGATGTCCTTGTGAAAGGACTTAGTAGTGGAGCCATCACGACGGGTTAGCTTAAAGGGGTTAAACCGGAGAAGGGGACACGGGGAGTTTTATACTAGTTCGGCCCCTTCAAGGAAGGTAAAAGCCTACGTCTAGTTGTGATTGGTATTGCTAGGATTTCAAAGGCCAGGGAGCGAATCCGCTTTGTCTGGCTCTCGAGTTGTTGTCCGTGCCCTGAACCGCTGCCGGGTCGTCCCCTTATATACATGGGTGGCGCCCGTTGGTTTACAGAGTCCCGAAGCTGGATCATAAACGTTTTCGGTTCGGTCTCTACACTTCCTATCTTAAAAAGCAAGTTACATGATTAAGCCGGTTTACATCTACAGGCCTTAACTGACTTCCGGGTCTTGGGCCTTCATAAAGCGCCATCATCTTCACATCTTCATGGGCTTCTAATCTTCATAAAGTTAATCCGGCTACTCCTGGCCGGTTTACGTCTAGTAGTAATATCCCCAACATTAGGCCCCAGATTGATTTGAACAGGTTTCATGTCAATCCTTAGTAAAAACTTCATCTTCCACATCTTCTCATACTTTGGTAAACCACTGTGACATCATCTTCTCGGATCGTGGTAAACCATCGTGACGCCATCTTCATTAATGGTCCTCCGACAATCGAGGCGACATCTCCACCTCACTTCCAAGTTTTGGCTCCTCGATTTTCACGCCTGCCACCTATCCCTTGCCTTTATAAATAAGACCGGGGAGTCATTTTCACCTTTTCCCCCTCGTGCCTTTTCACGTCGTCTTCCTTGCGCTGCTCAACCTCCAGAGCTCCACCGCCACCGTCGACCGTCGCCTCTGCTCCGACTCCGGCCGCTGCATCACCCTGAACGCACTAGAATACTGTGGCATCTCTCCGTCGTTCCCTTGATACTGGTAACTCTTTCCCCTTCCACCCTAGATCTTGTTTTTAGGGTTTCACTGCTCGTCGGAGTTCGTTGAAAAACTCAGTGCCATTCTTCTCCTTTCTTCTCTGTAGCTGATGTGACCAGAGGTGCAAAAAGAGATCAAGTTATCAAATCAAATAGTTTGACCATTGGCCAAATTACAATGAAAGTACCATCATCAGAACCACCAGCTGAAGAAGTCACGCCAAATTTTCGTACTCCAAGTTGGACATTGGTCGGTGCTATTCCAATTCAAGTAGCCTAATTTTTTTAGTTTTTTTAGTAAGTTTCATCCGAATAGAAACTGCTATGGTACGGTCTTGTTTTGGTTGGTTAGATCCTGCGTGATCTATTTTGGTTAGGCGTGATCCTGCATGATTAACAACGTTGACGGATTATTTTATTAGGAAAGTCCTAGTTATATGGTTGAGAGAGAGAGTCCTAGTTTTCCTTCTCTTTGTTTTGCACGTGAGTGTTTTGCACGTTAGGATAGAGTCCAGGTCGGTTTGTGAGCTCAGGGTCGCCTATAAATATGGCTGGCTTCGTCCATGTAAGGCAGATTGGTTTTTCTTTAATCGTGAGTCAATAAAGTTACAGAAAACATTCCATGTCAAGGGACACCAAATATCGTCTTCGTTGCTGATCCATGAGGATTTTGTTGCTGCTGTGCGTGGAGTCGATTCAATCTACTTGACGCAAGTTTTCGTTCTTACGGTCTTGCATCTTTGCTCGACCGGAATTTCTTGTTGCTGCTAGTATCGTGAAAGATCGGGCCGACGAACGACTCGCCATCTAGTCAAGTCTACATCAAGTGGTATTCAGAGCTAAGGTTGTTCACGGTACTGTGTTGATCAAGATGTCAACCTCGGTCAACAAGGGTGATGAGGTTGCTGCTGATTCTGAGGAAATAGTACGTCCAGTGTATGCGGATGATATTCCGCAAAATATTCGGGATGGTTTTGACCACAGATGCAACTACATCAAGCAATGTCATGATGCGCTCGGCAGAAGAATAGATGTCTTGATCACTCGGTTTGATGGTTTGGCGGACATCATCAATATGCCGGCGACGAATTTTGCCCCACCACAGACTGCTCCGGCTGCTCCACTGCATTATACACCACGAGCTCGCGAAGGACATGCCGGCGTGCATGATCGCCGTTTGGCGGCACACCCTCATGCTGGAGATGATGGTTTCAATGATGGCGTTGACCATGCGGGGTACGCGCCACGACCACGACACTATGAGCCTCTTCCCGAAACATCCGTTCATGGTGGAGTGCATGACCGAGTTGGTCAAGCTGTGCTGTGCCTTTGGATGATGGAATTGGGCGCATAAAAATTTCAATCCCTTCGTTCTCCGGAAAGTGCGAACCAGAAGGCTATTTGGAGTGGGAGATGCGTGTTGATCAAATTTTTGATGCCCATCATTATAGCGAGGAGAAGAAAGTTCAACTTGCTGGAATTGAATTCACCGGATACGTGCTAATTTGGTGGAATCAAATTTGTCGTTCAAGACATCGGCCGACGACTTGGCGAGGTATGAAAGAATTCATGAGGCGATGTTTTGTTCCTGAGCACTATAAAAGAGACATGTACAACAAGTTGCAGCGGCTCTCTCAAGGTAATATGAGTGTTGATGAATATTACAAGGAGATGGAATTGCTTATGATACGTACAGGGACAACGGAGGATCCGGAGGCGACTATGGCTCGTTTCTTTAACGGGCTAAATATCGAGGTGCAGGATCGTGTTGAGATGGTGGTCTACTACAACATACAAGATCTTGTGCACCAAGCTGTGCTTGCGGAACAACAGATTAAGCGACGCCAAGTCAACATTGTTCCCAGTACCACTTTGAACACATGGCGACGCTCGCAGTATAAGAGTGAGGATGTCGGTCCTAGCTCCAGGGCAACATCATCAAATCGCTCTCATGGTTCCGTGCAAAAGGATGCTTCAAAATCAGGACTGTTGATGGTTGATTCTAGTGCACAGTCGACCGGACGCACTAGTGACATAGAGTGTTTCAAGTGTGGAGGAAGGGGACATATGAAGCGTGAATGTCCTAATGAGAAAAGAATGTTGCTCACGAGAGATGGCTATGCATCCGCTGGTGATGAAGAGGCAGTTTCTGACACTTCTGGTGAAAAATCTGAAGATGTTGAAAATGTGGTTGCGAGTTTCGAAGCTGCTGAATCATATCCGTCTTTGATGGTGCAACGGGTGCAAGAAGATCGCATTGAGGATAAGGGGCAGCGATGGAATATTTTTCAACCTCAATGCAAAATCGACAACACTAATTGTAAGTTGATCATAGATGGAGGAAGCTACACCAACGCGGTTAGCAAGGACTTGGTGGATGCTTTAGCTTTGCCTACCTGGAAGCACCCACAACCCCACTACGTCGAATGGTTATATCAGTCGGGGAAACTGAAAGTTACTCACAAGGTGCGTCTCAATTTTTCGGTTGGTGACTATACTGATACAGTGATTTGTGATGTATTGCCGATGGATGCATGTCACTTATTGTTGGGGAGACCGTGGCAATATGACCATCATGCCACACATGAGGGACGGTCCAATACATACTCTTTTTGGAAAGCCGGAAGACGACATGTTCTGCGTTCTATGTTTATGGGAGAAATCATGGTGGACACAACTGCTTCACTGAAGAAGTCAATGAAATCTCCCGCAAAACCGAGGACGGTTTTGTTTCAAGGAGGAGGGGATGATGTGACCAGAGGTGCAAAAAGAGATCAAGTTATCAAATCAAATAGTTTGACCATTGGCCAAATTACAATGAAAGTACCATCATCAGAACCACCAGCTGAAGAAGTCACGCCAAATTTTCGTACTCCAAGTTGGACATTGGTCGGTGCTATTCCAATTCAAGTAGCCTAATTTTTTTAGTTTTTTTAGTAAGTTTCATCCGAATAGAAACCGCTATGGTACGGTCTTGTTTTGGTTGGTTAGATCCTGCGTGATCTATTTTGGTTAGGCGTGATCCTGCATGATTAACAACGTTGCCGGATTATTTTATTAGGAAAGTCCTAGTTATATGGTTGAGAGAAAGAGTCCTAGTTTTCCTTCTCTTTGTTTTGCACGTGAGTGTTTTGCACGTTAGGATAGAGTCCAGGTCGGTTTGTGAGCTCAGGGTCGCCTATAAATATGGCTGGCTTCGGCCATGTAAGGCAGATTGGTTTTTCTTTAATCGTGAGTCAATAAAGTTACAGAAAACGTTCCATGTCGAGGGACACCAAATATCGTCTTCGTTGCTGATCCGTGAGGATTTTGTTGCTGCTGTGCGTGGAGTCGATTCAATCTACTTGACGCAAGTTTTCGTTCTTACGGTCTTGCATCTTTGCTCGACCGGAATTTCTTGTTGCGGCTAGTATCGTGAAAGATCGGGCCGACGAACGACTCGCCATCTAGTCGAGTCTACATCAGTAGCATCCCAGCCTAGGTTGGATCTGTTTATCCTTGCGCGACCATAGCCGTAATCATACTCTCCTCATTAGACTCTCTCTTTATATCAAGAAAAACTTATCTGAATCTGCTGAACTATTTAAATACCTGAAGCTTGAACCTGAATATATTCCAGTTTCTATCATACCTTAGATCTGAAATTTTCATATACCTCTGTGAAATCTGTTTCTCCTCACACCAATATAGGCGGTTTAACTTTGTGTAAGCAATCTATACCATTAGCCCTCTGATAAACCGGAGGAGCCTTTTACCTCCATAGTTATACTCATGTTTAACAGTGTTTGGGTACCCCTGTTCTGGTATTGCCTTTTTATCCATTATTGCGTTGGTCTCCGGTTTATGCAATTTCACATATCAGTATATCGTTTACTCCATTGCACCTTGTATATCATCATGAGTGATTTATAAACCAGCCTTTCGTTTCTAGCTTGTTTGCTTCGTAATGGCCAAACAATTTACCTCTTGCAACTTGGCTCGTTCCCGGGTCAGCGAGGAACAATTGAACGATATGGTCAGCATCGTTTCCTTGCCTAAGAAAGCTGAAATTAAATGGCGAGTTCCAAGAACAGAAAATCCTCCGACCCTAGGGCAGGGTGAGGTGGTGGTCTTTGTTGACCACATAAGCCGTGGCTTCAAACCACCAGGGTCAAAGTTTTACCGAGATGTGCTTGCCAATTTCCAACTCCATCCTCAAGACACTGGGCCCAACTCAGTATCCAATCTATGTAACTTCCAGGTCTTCTGTGAAGTGTGCTTACAGGAAGAACCAACTGCAGAGCTGTTCCAGGACTTCTTTCACTTAAACCAGCGCACAGAATTTGTAAATGGCCCTAACACTGAACTTGGTGGTGTCTCAATTCAAAAGCAGAAAGAAGTTGAATTTCCTCATGCCAAACTGCACAGCCACCAAAAGGAATGGAACCAGACTTGGTTTTACTGCAGAGACACTTCTCCTGAAGATGAGAATCCCCTCCCAGGCTTTCGTGATCACCGGCTTTCCAACACCCATCCGATGTCGCAACGCTTAAGTTCCACAGAAAGGGCAAAATATGCCCCTCAACTCGCCAAACTCCGGGCTTTCATAGACAACGGTTTAACAGGTGTTGATTTCGTGCACTGTTGGATATCTTGGAGCATCTTGCCGCTAAGTCGGCATCCCGGTTTAATGTGTGAGTACACCGGTGAGGTTGAAGACCGTCAACGCCACTGCAGCATTCAAATAACCGATGAAGAAGTCACTGAAGGTGTAAAGAAGATTATGAATGAATCGGAACTAGTCTGTAGTCAAACCGGCTTGAATCCCTTCTATACCAAGAACAAACCGCCTGTTGTAAGCATTATACTTCCTTTTCATCTTTGATATCTTTAATTGGTGCAACTTGTAATCTTTCTTTTGTGTATGTATGTATAGGGTGATGACCCCTTCTGGAAACAGAAAACCGTAGAAAAAGCAGTAAAGCCAACTGGGGATAAAGTTCTTAAACCATCTCGCCCCAAAACCAAAGCCGTCAAACGGACGTCAAAACAGAAAACGGCTGACCGGATCAACATGGAACTTGATGATGATGCTGATGATCCGGAAGTTGAGGTAGAACTTGACTCACTTGGCTCCCTTTTCATGCATCTCATTAACAATGATCTTCCTCAGGAGGGCGCAGAAGGCAATCAAGCTGATGATGTTGAGGTAATTACCCTTTCCTCCGGTTCAGACTCTAAGCCAACACAAAAAACCCATCAAGCAGTCCGGAAAGTAAGCTTTTCTCATCCTCTTGCTCATTTGGATCCAACATTTATTTTGAAGACTCAGCAGCATGAAGCTCGCCGGACAACCCGGCATAGTTGCCAACAGGTAACTTCAACCGGTTTACCTGACACCCCGGTTCGGAAGCGCCGGTCTGAGGTCTCTCCTACTCCTGAAAATTCTTATCCCAAGGCAGGTTCTTTCAGACAACCTCTTAATCCGTCCGATTCTAATTATCAGGTGACACCTCCCTCATCCTCTGGTGAATCGACATCAACTCCACTACCCCCCTCTGAAAACTGTTGCTGGGTAAGCTTTGTAACCTTTCTTCTCAATATGTTGTAAATCTGGAATAAAATGTTAACCCTCTCTTTAATTTTGTTTGTAGAGCCAAAGCCAGACCCAACAAAAAAGCTCGGGTCAACAATCCGCCCGAAGACCCCGACACTTTTGAAGAAGAACCAAGAGGTGATCCGGACCAGACTTGTGAACCGGAGGGCCCTCATCCTGAAGCCGCCTCTGACGACCCGCCCCTTCAAGGCCAAAATACTGATGAACCAACAGACGCTGAACCTACCGTGCCTAGCACTGAACCGGCAGAGCCAAACCGGGCTAGTCCGGTGAAAGATGCCGAAACTCCATTATCACCAGCCAAAAACACTGAAGGCCAAGGAGATGATGTTATGATTACTGGAATGGGCCACATCTCTCTTGTCCACCCCGTAATCTTGGCTCAACATAGTGCCAAAGAAGAGCAAGCTGCTAGGGAAAAAGGCAAATGGAGTAGTAACTTATCAAATTATGCTCATCTCAACGCTGAAGAACTTCACTCTGGCTTCTTGAACCGTCTTCACTCAAACCGGGACTATGAAGCCGGTTTGGTGAATTTGATGAAGGAGCGATATGAGGTACTTTCATCTCCCTTTGTTCATTGATTCAAAGTTGAAATACTAGCCCAAGTAGCCCCCAAGGGTCGTTTTATGATGTTAATCATAAACCGGGTCTTTGTAGCTCTTTAAGTTTCTCATCATTGATCCTCAAAGGCCGGTCTGACTTGGCAAGTTAATCCGGGTTTTAGTCCATGCATCCGTTTTAGAACAGACGTACATTAGCCCCCAAGTGTCCAGGATAAGGCTTGCATTGTTCTGGAGACTTGTATAAAATGTAGTACTTTAGAGCAAATAGGCATTAGCCCCCAAGTATGAAGTCCATAGCTTGTTATACGCTTTGTACTTAGAACATATATATCCTCTTGTTTAATATACCTTCAATGTTGCAGACTAAACTGAGAAATAGAGATGCCCGAAACTCTGACTTGCAAGAGAATGTGAAGTCACAACAAGCAGAAGCTGCAAAAGCCAAAGAGGAGATGACCCAAGCCCTGGCCGCAATGGAAAAGCTGAAGGAATCTTTCAACAAAGATTGTGCTAACCGGGAAACCGAAAAATCCGGTTTAACCAAAAGAGCTGAAGACGCCGAGTCAGCCCTGAAACCAATTGTAGATGAACTAGCTGGCTTGAAACGGCAAATCAACTCTATGACTTCTGTTATCTTTGGTAAGTATCTGCTTATATGTTTTGCACAAGTCAATGAACCTTATCTCTGACCAGAATGTTGATAAAAAACCCTTGGCAGGCACTCGGATTGCTCATCTTGGTACAGACATGCGGATGAAGCTCAAAGCGGTGTATACTTTGATTGAACAGTTGTACTCTGGGTCTCAGCGGGCTATTTGCACGGCGGCTTACAACAAACCGGCACCAACCCTGATAAAAGAAACACTTGAGAAGCTGGCCATGTTACCAGCCCGGATTGTCGAATTGAAGAAGGTAGCTGCCAGAGCAGGAGCTTTAACCGCACTTATTCGAGCCAAAGCCTGGATTCCAGACCTTGAAGCGGAGGACATCATTAAAGGATACCCAGGCGTGAAGGAGGACGGTTCAGACTTCGACAATGATGACCTCCGGCGGCTGACCAAAGAGATGCGGCTAGTAGCCAGCAAGTTGGTCGAAGACACAGACTTGTCCCATTTTCAACCGGCTTATGACGCTGAAGGGAAAAGACAGCCTGCCGAAATCCATGAAGTTGAAGAACTTGTGCCTCCGATTCGTAAGCACACTTATGCTCCTGATATTAACCCATCCAATCTTATCCATGAAGAGGCAGTGTTTCAAGCTTTAACTGGAATCGATTGGTCGAGGGTTGATTGCAAACGTCTGGGGAGGGATGAAGAAGTGCCCACACCAACTGGCCCTCAACCATCAAACCGTCCAGACAAAGCATCTTAAACCGGTTGCCGGTTTACTGGCTACTGTGTGCCGATACTTTGAAAAACAATTGTGCAATTGGAGCCGCTTTGAAAGCTTCTTGTAATAGGATAGCCAAAACTCCGTTATCTGCCATGCCATCGAGCATGTTTTGTAATACCTCGTGACAACTTGTTACACCTTTTGGGATATATTTATGCATAGCCCATGATGAATTGTGCTCCTGGGTACAACAACTTAAAAGTATCTAGCGGTTTACCGCTAGATGGGTCATGATGCCCAACAAGTATACAATACGTAGATGAATAATCGAAGTGTTTGTATAAAAAGCAATATGTGCAACATACCTCATTGGTTGACCAACAGTGTGTATGACAAAGGTGTTAATACCAATCTGGAACATTAATAACCCCATCCTTATAATGCCGGATTACATAATAAACTGGACCGGGATAATTACCGGGTTTTCTTTATAGCACTGGCGATTTAGTCAAATCAGCCCAGGTCAACGAACACCGGTTTATAACTGATCATGTGCCGACAACTTGTAGTTGAAAGGCAAGCCGGGTCAAGGATACCGGGTTATCAGAAGACACTTATGAATTTCAACAAATAAAACTCAAAAAGGAAATATGCAAGGCTTTTTATGAGCTGCCAGGCTCCAAATCGAGGCTTTTCATGGGCTGCCAGGCCTCTGAGTTAAACCATTTAACAAAGCCTTTTAAGATGGGCCTCCAATTAACCAATCCTCGTTTTAACTTTGACAAGTTCAGGGTCTGTAAAAGATTGATTTGTCAAATGTTCGGCGGGTCATACCAGGATTACCTGGACATGAGTGGCTTACTTGATGAAGGCAGGTTAACCCGGGGTTTTAGGTGAATACACCAGGGTTCCAAGCCATGGCTTGATAGCCAATTACAAGGGTCCTTTCAAACTCTTTGTTGCTTTGCAAAAAGAGCCCCCAAGTAACTTTGTGAGCTGTGCTCAGTGTGTGCCCATGTTTGAGTCTGTGCTTTGTGCAATACTCTCTTTGGCTCCACATATTTTTCTTTTGTGGCTTAAATGCCTATCAAGAGGTATAACTATGGTGTGACAACAACCATGCTCCCTAGTGATATCCCTTCGTGATGTCAAACCGATCAAGAGGTGTAGCTATGGTTCAGATATGACCAAGCCCCCTAGTGATTTTCTTTATATCCGTGCGGCTGCTGAGACCGGATTAACAAAAAACTTTGCTTTGTGAGTAAACTCTTGTAAGCACACACAAGATGTAAAAAGAACAGATACCCCACTTTAACGGAGGCTCCGGTTTATTATATGATATATACATCGTCATAAATATGTACATATGAAGAGCCTATGGCTTCAAGTATAGTAAGGCCGAAGAAGAGCTATGTTCCATGGCCGCTTGGTCTCCTCCTCTGATTTACGTGAGTCATTGTGCTCTCGAACATCAATGAGGTAGTAAGACCTGTTGTGCAGATTCTTGCTGACCACAAAGGGTCCTTCCCAAGGTGGGGATAACTTGTGCATATCAGTCTGATCCTGGATGAGCCGGAGCACCAAATCGCCTTCTTGAAAGGTTCTAGTTTTAACCCGGTGCTGTAATAACGTCAGAGATCTTGTTGATAAATCACCGAATGTGCTGCTGCAAGATCATGCTCTTCATCCAACAGGTCCAGGGAATCTTGACGTGCCTTCTCATTATCAGCTTCAACGTAGGCTGTCACACGGGGCGAGTCGTGACGGACATCACTAGGAAGAACTGCTTCCGCTCCATAAACCATGAAGAAAGGTGTGTAATCCATAGACCTATTGGGTGTGGTGTTGATGCTCCATAACACAGAAGGTAGCTCCTCAACCCAACAACCTGGCATCCGCTTTAAAGGAACCATAAGTCCAGGTTTGATACCTCGTAGAATTTCTTGATTTGCCCTCTCTGCTTGACCATTAGATTGGGGGTGAGCCACTGATGCTAGATCGAGCCCGATGTGCTCATGTTGGCAAAATTCCTCCATCTCCCCTTTTGACAGGTTAGTACCATTATCAGTTATAATGCTGTGTGGAAAACCAAACCGGAATATCACCTTTTTGATGAATTGAACCGACGTGGCTGCATCACACTTACTGACTGGCTCTGCTTCCACCCATTTGGTGAATTTATCAACTGCCACTAATAAGTGGGTTTTTTGTCCTTGGATCGCTTGAAGGGTCCAACCGTATCACGCCCCCAAGTCGCAAACGGCCAAGTTATTGGAATCATCATCAACTCCTGAGCCGGAACGTGAGCACGACGTGCGAATTTTTGACAGCTGAGGGAGTCCTGGATTAGGGGGTGTTCGGATAGCTGGACTATACCTTCAACCGGACTCCTGGACTATGAAGATACAAGATTGAAGACTCCGTCCTTTGTCCGGAAGGGACTTTCCTTGGCGTGGAAGGCAAGCTTGGCGATACGGATATGAAGATCTCCTACCATTATAACCGACTCTATGTAACCATAACCCTATCCGATGTCTATATAAACCGAAGGGTTTTAGTCTGTAGGACAACGTACACATCAACAATCATACCATAGGCTAGCCTCTAGGGTTTAGCCTCCTCGATATCATGGTAGATCTACTCTTGTACTACCCATATCATCAATATTAATCAAGCAGGACGTACGGTTTTACCTCCATCGAGAGGGCCCGAACCTGGGTAAAACTTCATGTCCCTTGCCTCCTGTTACCATCCGGCCTAGACGCACAGTTCGGGACACCCTACCCGAGATCCACCGGTTTTGACACCGACATTGGTGCTTTCATTGGGAGTTCCTCTGAGTCGTCGCCATCAGGAAGGATGCCTCGCCCCGTCTTTAAAGACGGCACCGTTGCTAAGGGAGCTTTGGCTGTCGGCCAAACCCTCCGGCTAGGTGGTTTTCTTATGACCGCCTGTTCGGCTTCTGCGCCGACGATGACCTCTCAGGCCATCGAAAACAATCTTCATGTCAGCTCGGAACTTGCCGAGCAGTTAGATCCAATGGAGCTTTCCTCCATAAACGGGCTCTTGGATCGCTTCGCCGCCCTGGGAGTCGCTACGGATTATGACCAGATCGGGCCTAAAACCGATCTGAGAGAGATTAACTCTCCCCAAGTCACCCATCACGTTGCCGTGGTAGAGGGACAGTGCGGCGACCCTTCATCTATCTTAAGGACTCGCTACGTCCGGATTCCCGATCCCTCCAAGCCGGATACCCGCGGAGGGGAGGATATCACTCAAGACCTGAACTTAGAATCAGGCGACGGGCTGGATTCATTAGACAACATCTAGGAATGCAAATTTTCGAGTTCGGAAATTCCTCGGCCTCTGAGCCTTAGATGGGGTGAGGCTTCGGATTTAATTCCACCCACCCACCCCAACATAAGCGATCTATCCAAAATCAGGCAAGAACCCGATGAAACAGTACATCATTACTGGGCCAGATTCCTCTTAGTTAAGAATAGGCTAAGGGACTGCCATGAGGAAGACGCAATCTCAATCTTCTGCGATAATTGCACGGACAAGGGAATACTCAACGCCATAAGTCACCGTGATATTACACGCTTCGCTGACTTGGCGTCCATTGTACGAAAGTACTATGCGATGGAAAGCGCCTGGAAAACCGAAATAAAATTTTGGGACAATCCGGCCCTGAATACAACCCCAGTCCGAAATAAAAGGGTGCATCATCACCAGTCACCCGGGTCAAGCACTAAAAAGCAAAATCCCTCTACAGGGCATGGAACCATACTGGAAGGATGGCTTAATGGACCCTGTAAAATTCACAGTACAGAGGACGCCACACCAACTCACAGCCTCAGAGCATGTTGGATACTCTGGCAGGTGGCCAAAATTGGTGAAAATCTCCTAATTCCGGAGGCCACAGAAAGCCACCCCAGAGACACCAATACGGTATTAACAGTCTTCGAGACTTTTGTATCAAATAATATGCGAAAAAGGACACTCCGCAGCATTGCCGAAGTCTACCAAGTAGCAACAATAAACCCATGGAGTGACACGGCTATTACCTTTAACGCCAGTGATGAACCTAAATTCCGAACAGCCCGAGCACCAGCCGCATTGGTCCTCAGTCCAATAGTGGACGGCTTTCGTCTTACCAAGGTACTCATGGACGGCGGCAGCGGATTGAACCTCATTTATGAGGAGACCCTTCAAAAAGTGGAAATAGACTGGAACCGCATTGAGCGAAGCAGCACAACCTTTAGAGGAATAATCCCCAGTCGGGAAGCGCGCTGTACAGGAAAAATCACACTAGATGTGGTGTTCGGCACGTCGGATAATTACAGGTCCGAAGAGGTCACGTTCTAGGTTGCTCCGTTCAGCAGCGGTTATCACGCTCTGCTAGGGCGGGAAGCGTTCACAATCTTCCAAGCAATACCCCATTACGGGTACATGAAGCTCAAGATGCCCGGGCCTAACGGGATCATCACTCTCGCTAGTGATCCGGACATAGCACTCTGTACCGAAAACAAGACAGCCGCACTGGCCCTCGAGGCAGTATCCGAAGCCCTAGCGGCTGAGGAGCTGACTGCGCTGCACTCTACGGTGAATAGGGACGATGTGGTACTCGACAAAAGATCCAAGTCCACCTCCTTTAAACCGGTGGACGAAATAGTAAAATTCCAAGTCCATCCAACGGACCCCAATAAAACAGCTTCCATCGGGGCACAGTTAAACCCTGATGTCGACGCTGCATTGCGAGAGTTCCAATGAGAGAACTGGGACATTTTTTCCTGGCACCCTTCAGACATGCCAGGAATCCCACGCAGGCTGGCCGAGCACAGCTTAAATATCCAAACAGGATTCAAACCTGTCAAAGAGGCTCTTCGGCGTTTTTCCGAACCTAAGAGACATGCCATGGGAGAGGAGCTAGCAAAGCTATTGGAGGCTGGATTCATCAGAGATATAAAACATCCGGACTGGCTAGCAAACCTGGTGATGGTACCAAAGAAGGACAAATCCTGGCGCCTGTGTGTCGATTTTAAAGACCTTAACAAGGCTTGCCCAATGGATCCCTTCCCCCTCCCCCGCATCGATCAAATTATCGACGCTACCGCAGGACACGATTTGTTGTGTTTCCTCGACGCGTATTCTGGCTACCATCAAATCAAGATGGCAGAACCAGACCAAGCCGCAATGGAATTTATCACACCATACGGGCCATTCTGCTTCAACACGATGCCCTTCGGGCTCAAAAACGCCGGCGCAACATATCAACACATGATTCAGACATGTCTGGCAAGCCAGATCGGCAAAACAGTGGAGGCATATGTAGATGATGTGGTCGTCAAAACAAGACATGTTGAATCTCTAGTAGATGACTTGAGGCTCACATTTGATAACCTCCGAACATACGACATCAAGCTCAACCCGGAAAAATGCGTTTTCGGCGCTCCAGCCGGAAAGCTCTTGGGCTTCATTGTATCCGGTAGAGGAATTTAAGCAAATCCAGCTAAGATCCGAGCTCTGTCACAACTGGATATCCCAAAGGACCTCAAACAAATACAAAAGTTAACCGGATGCGTCGCGGCTCTAAGCCGCTTTATCTCCTTCTTGGGAGAAAAGGCCCTACCCCTTTACCGCCTCCTTCGGCGCACCGAACACTTCAAATGGACGGATGCAGCCACGGCCGGACTCGATGAAATAAAAGCCATACTAGCAACAAACCCAGTCCTGGCCGCGCCAAACATCGGTGAACCAATGCTATTATACATTGCGGCAACACATCAGGTTGTAAGCGCAGTGCTCGTCGTCAAACGAGAAGCGGACGGACACAAATTCCCCCTTCAAAAGCCCATCTATTATGTGTCCACTGTCCTCACTCCCTGCAAATCACGGTACCAGCATTATGAAAAGATTGCGTACGCGGTATTCATGGCATCCCGGAAGCTACGACACTACTTTCAAGAGTGTTCAATAACAGTAGCCTCGGAAGTACCACTTAACGATATTATAAACAACCGTGACGCAACGGGCCGGATTGCAAAATGGGCCATTGAGCTCCTCCCGTTCGACATAGCTTATAAGCCACGACGAGCCATCAAGTCGCAAGTCTTGGCCGACTTCGTCGCAGAATGGACGGAGGCCGAACTCCCTAAAGAGTACGGCACATATTCAAATTGGATCATGCATTTCGACGGCTCCAAGATGTTGGCCGGACTGGGGGCTGGCGTTGTTTTGTCGTCTCCCATAGGAGACACAGTTCAATACGTACTACAGATTATGTACACGGACTCCAACAACGCAGCCGAATATGAGGCCCTCTTACATGGTCTCCGGATGGCAGTATCCATGGGCATCCAACGCCTAGAGGTGCGCGGGGACTGGAACCTCGTAATATCCCAAATAAATGGAGACTTCGATGCCAAGGATCCAAAAATGGCAGCTTACCACAATGCCATCCTAAAAATGTTAGCTCGGTTCGAGGGGCTTGAATTTCACCATATAGCCCTGGAAACTAATCAGGCGGCAGATGTCCTGGCACGCATCGGCGCAAAACGCGATGTAGTCCCCCCCCAACATCTTCTTGGAAAGGCTGTTCAAGCCATCCGTAGTATGGGAAGGGGAGCCGAACAATAACAGCCCGGAATCAAACGCACTGGCCGACACCGAACATTCTGACACAATCGGAGGCTCTGCCAATGAAATAACACCTTCAGCCCACATAATAATGGCCGTTATCGCCCCGTGGACAGAACCATTCCTCGCCTACCTTACTAGGCAGGAACTCCCCGAGGACCAAAATGAGGCACGCTGCATAGTGCGGCGATCCAAAGCCTACAGAGTCCACGAGGGAGAGCTTTATAAGAAAAGCACTACCGGAGTCTTTCAAAGGTGCATCTCCGAAGAGGAGGGGCGGAACCTCCTGGCTGAAATTCATGCCGGACTTGGCGGTCATCACGCTGCAGCCCGGTCCCTTGTAAGCATGGCCTTCCGTACAGGCTTTTATTGGTCGATGGCCCGGGCAGACGCTCAGGACTTAGTCCAACGATGCACCGGTTGCCAGCTCTTTGCAAGCCAAAGCCATATGCCACCCACCGCCCTCCAAACTATCCCCATTACTTGGCCCTTCGCGGTCTGGGGGCTTGATATGGTTGGACCCCTTAAAGGCGGAACCCACAAGCAAAAATACTTACTGGTCATGGTGGATAAGTTCACCAAATGGATAGAAGCCAAGCCTGTTAAGACGGCCGAATCCAGACCGGTGATAGACTTCATATCTGGGGTTGTACACCATTACGGCGTCTCCCACAGCATCATCACTGATAATGGCACGAACTTCACAGCCGACGAGGTAAAACTCTGGTGCAAAAACATGGGCATCAAGCTCAATTATGCTTCCATCTTTCACCCACAAACTAACGGCCAGGTCGAACGTGCAAATGGTCTTATCATGAGCGGCATCAAACCCAGATTAGTGCGGTCCCTCAAGGAATCTAACACGCACTGGGTAGAGGAGCTCGACTCCGTACTCTGGGGGCTACGGACCACGCCGAATCGCACCACCGGATACACACCATTCTTTATGGTGTACGGCGCAGAGGCAGTTTTGCCTTGCGACATAATTCATGACTCACCTCGAGTGCGCACGTACGAAGAAAGAGAAGCCAAGCTCGATCGGCAGGACAGCTTGGACGCATTGGAGGAGGAGCATGACATGGCAAAAGCCCGTTCAGCATTCTATCAACAGAAGGCTCGAAGATACCAAAGCATAAAAGTACGGGCCAAAAATTACAATGTTGGCGAATTAGTTCTACGACTACCGGACAAGAAAAAAGACAAACTCAAGCCCAAGTGGGAAGGTCCCTTCATAATTGACCAAGTCCTGACTGGTGGAGCGTACCGCCTGCGGGATGCATCGGATAACCGACTCGAGCTAAACCCATGGAACGCAGCCCGTCTCCGAAGATTCTATGCCTAGCGTCGGACTCTGTGTTCGTCTCCTTCCTCTGTCCATTTTTTTATATTTTCTATCTTACATTTCTCTTCTCTCTCTCTCTCTCTCTCTCTTATAGCCTCTAAAGGCTCACAAAGTGACGCGCTATCCGCGCTCATTAAACTTGGGGGCTTCTTTAAACAGAAGCTTATTCATGCGGGCTTCATGCCCAACACATGTGTCACACTTCCGCATGTACCTTTTATTCACCATTATATGCATCGATCTGACTTAAGTTTTGGCCAAGCTGGGTTGCCTGGCTCCTGTGCTTACCCCTACGTTCCCGATTGTTCGGCTAGGTGGTAAAGGGAGCACCTCTGCGATTGTTACTGCTGGGTCAGCCGGACATGTTCCTCAGACTGGGTGAAGCCGAAAGCTAGCATTCTTAAGGGAATATTTGGTCGGTGAACTAAATATGATCTTTTTTTATTTTTATCTATACGCCCCCAGATGTTTTTCCTGCGTTTCTTTTCGCAGCATGGACATGCACCTTAGGGCATGCCTCCCAAGGAAAGGAACCCCTAACGGAACTATTCTCCCTGGAAGATGTTTCTTACTAACCATGTAATATAACATACCTAGTCGGGAACTTGTCTGTTCACGCCCTAATGACCCCTATGCCTGGTCTCCATGCATTCCCGGTTCCTATATAACCGCATGGGAATTCAGACACACTCCGGACCGTCAGGTCCCGAGGATGAAGCGAAAAGGTTGGCCATGACAAATGATCTACAATCTGGCTAGAAGGCATTATAAATGTCAATTAAATTACATAGTCATTTTGACTGGTTGTATTCCTCTTCAATACCATCTAATAGGCTGTCTAATTTACAGTCCTGCTGGGAATACTTTGCGGCCAACTCTACTTAGCCGTATACTAAGCTTACAGGGATCTCCTTCCCATCGGCCCCTACAGGACTGACCTCGGCCATGTGGTTGGGGTCAGCCTTTGCGTACCGCGTCTTCACCATGGCCTAGGCCTCCCTAGCGCCTTGACGGCAGGCTGATATCTTCCATAATTGGAAGCGCCGCCGTGCTCCCTTTAGCTTCTCTGCAAGCTCTCCAAGACCTTCGGGAATGGAGACGGATGGCCACAGGGCCTGGGTGATGCCTCGCATCGCCTGCCGAACTCGATCGAGCAGTTGCGAGAGCTCGGGAAGAAGGTCACCCGTAGAACCGAGCATCTCCTCTGCAGGACGACCTGTTAGCACACCTACAAACATTGCTCTGTTAGTCGACTTCCCCGCTGAACTTTCTTTCAAAAGGTTCGTTCAAGCACTTACTAAATATGTCGTGCCGAAGCCACTGATTCTCCTTCACGGAGTCTGACAGTTGGGCACGAACATATTTCAGCTCGACGCCCAGCTTGGTGTTGGCATCTTGGAGATTGTTCTTCTCCCCCATCACCTTTATCAGCACCCTCTCACCAGCCTTTAGCTAGCGTAGGAGGTGTTGCCATTCCGGATTCAATCCGGCACCATCTTCAATTTCATTTGTCAGATTCGCACCAAAGCCGTGCTTCGCAAAATACTTATCTTTCAAAGTGAATATTACCAGAGGGGGTCTCCTTAGGCTCCCCTGCCGTGGCTAGTGCGGCCTCAAGTTGGGCTTTGCACTCTTCCAGCTCCTTGGACAGTAGGGAATTCTTTTCCGTAAGAACCTGCATCACAAATGATCCTTAAATCAGTTATTCTAACTGTTTCAAGTCTCGGGGGCTACTGATATATACATATAATTACCAGGATTTTCTTACCCGTATGTCTTTTACATACTGCTCCGTGGATCTGGCTAGACCATTTTGAGCGGCATGGAGATACGCATCTCCCGAGTTGAAGGCATCTAACGCCCCTTGGGAGAAACAAGCATCGCGAAGAACTGTCCGGCGACGCCTGTGGTTCATGGCACTCTCCACCTCAGAGTTGGTGGCAGACAACCCATCCACATCCTCTGTCGGAGGAGCGTCTGGCGCGCGCCTTGCGTTCGCCTCCACCGCCTGACGAGGCTTTGGAGCCTGGCTGGTGGAGGCGCGATTGGCAGCCTCTCCAGATGTAGTCTGGCGAGGTCTCTTTGTCCTGAAAAGAGCACGAGTGTCAATATGCCTCTAAGGTATAACACCTGGGATAAGGGGGCACGCCATACCTTTGCGCTGACGCCTCGGTCCGGACTGCACTTCTTTTCTGCCCGCGGGGCCCTACGGCCCCTCGTTGGCTTGTCGCCGCAGGTTCGGCCTTCCGCCTTAAATACCTCCCCTGCAAAGTTCGGTTGCAATCAGGAAACTGAACACGAGTGGGCGGACACCTATTTGGGGTACTGGGACTTTGATCTCAGGTACCTGGGGGTCAGGATTAGCCCTGGGTAATCGGCTGTAATGGCCACCAAGGCGTTGTCCTTGCTCAGTTGATGGAACACTCCATCAATCAGCTCCACAGATATGTCCGGATCCTCTTGGGAGGCCAGGTCGAGGGACCGTCCTGGGTCCTCGGGATGTGGAGGAGGGCTGCTTATTTCCTTAATAGCCCGGCGCAGTTCCTGCATTGAAGTCGTCAGACCGAATATTTAACAATGGGAATACAAAATGGATGGACAAGTAAATACGGCCGCTTACCCAACTTGGGGGATTGTGCATGGAGAATCCGCCCTGAGGGTTGACGCGGAGAAATTCCTCCTCTTCTCCCTTATATAAAGTGGACAAGATCTTTAGTAGAGCGGCAGCTGAATCTAGCCCCTTACGGCCGTAGCGGGTGGCGTCGTCCTCCCCGTTGAAGTCCCACATGGGGTGGCTTCTATACTTAAGCGGCTGCACCCCCCGCATAATGCATTCAGCCATAACCCCGATCATGGTTAGTCCGGAATGGGCTAACAATCTTATTTGGCCCATCAGGTAAATGATGTCCCTGTCACCTCCCCTCTGAGGGCTCCGCGGGTGCCAGCTTAGGCGCTTCTTTAAGGGAGCACTGTTGAATTCAGGGAGGCCGATCTGGACAGGATCCGGCAGCAGGACGTCTTCTATATAAAACCACTCCGAGGGCCAGTCTTCGGACGCCTTCTTTGGGGTTCCGGACAGATATCCGGTCCCGGCGATGCGCCACACTTCGGCTCCGCCCACTTGATACATTGACCCCTTCTTGGATCGGGGCACGAGGCAAAATAGCTCCTTCCATAGTCCGAAATGAGCTTCGACACCCAAGAACAGCTCGCAGAGGGCTACAAAGCCCGCGATATGCAGTACTGAGGCAGGCGTGAGATTATGTAGTGGAGGCCGTAGAACTACAGCAACCCCCGGAGAAATGGATGGATTGGAAATCCGAGCCCCCTTATTAAGTAAGGGACGAGGCACACCCGCTCTCCTTTGGAGGGATTAGGGGCATTCTCTGCTTGCTCTCCGCCGTTGTAGACGACAAGACCGGCTCGAACCGGGACCATATAGGCCGGGGGGAGAAATCCCTTGGTCTGGAGTGTCACTAGCTCGCTATGCGGGATGGAACATCTCTCCCAATATCCAGGCTTAGGGCTGGAAGGGCGAGGGGAGGAGTTGCGATGGCTGGCCATGGTGGAATGGACCATTGTCGGATGCGCTCTGATGAACACTCGCGGAGGGAAGATGGTGTGGATTGGATCTAAATCCTCGTCCCCTTAAATAGGGCAGATCATTTACGCGGCTAGAGGTGTGAATGTAAAAACACTCAGACTTTTCATATTCGTTTGACACGTGGGGAGCGGCCATTATTGGGCGTAGAATCCAAGGAGCGCAACATCTACAAGAAACCGGACTTTATTTAAACAGGTACACTGAATTTGGAGGAGAACCCGCCTTGCAATGCCGAAGACAATCTACGCACCGGACTCAACGTCATTGAAGCCTGGTTCGGGGGCTACTGAGGGAGTCCTGGATTAGGGGGTGTTCGGATAGTCGGACTATACCTTCAGCCGGACTCCTGGACTATGAAGATACAAGATTGAAGACTCCGTCCCGTGTCCGGAAGGGACTTTCCTTGGCGTGGAAGGCAAGCTTGGTGATACGGATATGAAGATCTCCTACCATTGTAACCGACTCTATGTAACCCTAACCCTATCCGGTGTCTATATAAACCGAAGGGTTTAGTCCGTAGGACAACGTACACATCAACAATCATACCATAGGCTAGCCTCTAGGGTTTAGCCTCCTCGATCTCGTGGTAGATCTGCTCTTGTACTACCCATATCATCAATATTAATCAAGCAGGACGTAGGGTTTTACCTCCATCGAGAGGGCCCGAACCTGGGTAAAACTTCGTGTCCCTTGCCTCCTGTTACCACCCGGCCTAGACACACAGTTCAGGACCCCCTACCCGAGATCCGCCGGTTTTGACACCGATAACAGCCGTCACATTTTTTGACCAAATCCTCTGCATCGGCATTTGCTGTTAACCAGTAAAAACCGTGACGAAAAGCCTTAGCAACCAAAGACTTTGAACCGGCGTGATGACCGCAATCCCCTTCATGAATTTCTCGCAAAATCTCACAACCCTCTTGAGGAGAAACACAACGCTGAATTGCTCCTGAAACGCTGTAACGATGTAACTCCCCATTAAGTATGGTCATGGACTTGGAACGCCGGGTTATCTGTCGAGCCAATGTTTCATCGTCTGGTAACTCACCCCGATTCATGTAATCCAGATATGGGATTGTCCAATCCGGTATGACGTGCAAAGCTGCCACTAATAGAGCCTCCGGATTAGGAATAGCCAACTCTTCTTCTGTTGGTACCTTGACTGACGGATTATGCAATACGTCAAGAAAGACATTTGGTGGAACCGGTTTACACTGAGAACCAAGACGACTTAAAACATCTGCCGCTTCATTCTTTCGCCGGTCTATATGGTCCACCTGATAACCCTTAAAGTGACCAGCCACTGTATCCACCTCTCACCGATATGCAGCCATGAGTGGGTCTTTAGAATCCCAAGTGCCAGACACCTGTTGAGCCACCAGATCTGAATCGCCAAAGCACTTAACCCGGCTTAAGTTCATCTCCTTAGCCATCCGAAGACCATGGAGCAAAGCCTCATATTCAGCTACATTGTTAGTACAAGGGAACATTAAATGGAGGACATAACAAACCTTGTCACCTCGTGGGGAAGTTAGTATGACTCCAGCCCCTGAGCCCTCCAACTTCCTGGATCCATCAAAATGAATAGTCCAATACGTATTATCTGGTTTCTCTTCTGGTGCCTGTAACTCCGTCCAATCATTGATGAAGTCCATGAGTGCCTGGGATTTGATTGTTGTGCGGGGTATATATTTGAGCCCATGATGTCCAAGCTCGATAGCCCACTTGGCAATCCGGCCAGTTGCTTCTCTGTTTTGAATGATATCTCTCAGAGGGGCTGAACTGACCACTGTGATGGGATGGCCCTAAAAATAGTGTTTAAGCTTTTGGCTTGCCATAAACACTCCATATACCAGCTTCTGCCAATGTGGATACCTCTACTTTGACTCAATGAGCACCTCACTTATATAATAAACCGGCCGTTGAACCGGATATTCCTTGCCAACCTCCTTGCGCTCCACCACGATAGCCACGCTGACAGCTCGGGCATTAGCAGCCACATATAGCAATAACGGCTCCTTATTGATCGGCGCTGCAAGCACGGGCGGTTCAGCTAACTGCTTCTCCAGATCTTCGAACGCTTTATCAGCTGCCTCGCTCCAGATGAAGTTATTTGTTTTCTTGAGCATCTGATATAAAGGGATGGCCTTCTCCCAGAGACGACTGATAAAACGGCTCAAAGCTGTTATCCGGCCGGCCAGACGTTGAACGTCATTGATACACGCCGGTTTAGCCAAAGATGTGATCGCTGAATTTTTTTCCAGATTAGCCTCAATGCCTCTGTTTGACACCAAAAAACCCAAGAGCTTGCTTGCCGGGACACCAAAGACACACTTCTCCGGATTGAGGATCATCTTGTAAACCTGGAGGTTGTCAAAGGTTTCTCTCAAATCATCTATCAATGTTTCCTCCTTTCTGGACTTTATCACAATATCATCCACATATGCATGAACATTGCGCCCAATCTGCCTATGAAGGCAATTCTGAACACAACGCTGATAAGTTGCCTAGGCACTCTTGAGTCCAAAGGGCATGGAGACATAGCAGAAGGCTCCAAAGGGAGTTATAAAAGTTGTCTTCTCCTGGTCCTCAACCGCCATTTTGATCTGATGATAACCAGAATAAGCATTCGGAAAACACAAACGGTCACAACCTGCCGTAGCATCAATTATCTGATCAATGCGAGGGAGAGCAAAGGGGTCTGCAGGGCAAGCCTTGTTTAAATCTGTGTAATCCACACACATACGCCAAGTGCCGTTTTTCTTAAGAACCAATACCGGATTAGCCAACCATTCTGGATGAAAGACCTCCATGATAAACCCTGCGGCCGACAACCGAGCAACCTCTTCACCGATAGCCTTACGCCTTTCTTCATTGAAGTAGCGGAGAAACTGCCGGACCAGTTTAAACTTAGAATCAATGTTAAGTGTGTGCTCAACGAGTTCCCTCGGTACACCTGGCATGTCAGAAGGTTTCCATGCAAAGATGTCCCAGTTCTCACGGATGAACTCGATGAGCGCGCTTTCCTATTTGGGATCCAGGTTAGCGCTGATGCTGAATTGCTTGGATGAGTCGCCAGGAACAAAATCAATCATCTTAGTGTCTGTAGCCGATTTCAACTTCAACGCCGGATCATGTTCCATAGTCGGGTTTTTCAAAGAGGTCATATCTGCCGGATCAACTTGCTCCTTATAGAATTTCAACTCCTCCGTGGCACAAACCGACTCAGCATAAGCCGCATGACCTTCCTCATAGTCCAAAGCGATCTTTCTGCTTCCAAGTACTGTGATAGTCCCCTTATGACCTGGCATTTTAAGCTGTAGATAAACATAACACGGCCTCGCCATGAACTTAGCATAAGCCAGCCGCCCAAACAGGGCGTGATACGGGCTTTTGATTTTTACCACCTCAAAAGTCAATGTTTCTGACCTTGAATCATAGTCATCTCCAAAAGCCACCTCTAAGGCTATCTTGCCCACTAGATATGTAGATTTACCAGGCACCACACCATGAAAAACGGTATTTGATGGTTTAAGATTCTTATCTGTCAACCCCATACGGTGGAATGTATCATAATAGAGGATATTGATACTACTTCCCCCATCCATGAGCACTTTGGTGAACTTGTACCCCCAACTCGAGGGGCCACCACCAGGGCCAAGTGACCCGGATTGTCAACCCGGGGTGGGTGATCCTCTCTACTCCACAAAATAGGTTGCTCAGACCAGCGCAAATACTGAGGCACTGCCGGTTCAACAAAGTTTACTGCCCTCTTATGAAGCTTCTGATCACGCTTACACAAACTAGTAGTGAAGACATGATATTGCCCGCTGTTTAACTGCTTGGGATTGCTCTGGTAACCCGACTGCTGCTGCTGCTGCTGGTTCCCCTGATGGTTGTAACCTCCCTGGTTGCCTTGGTGCCCTTGATTGATGTGTCCGGTTTGGTTGCCTTGAAACCCTAAACCGGAACCGCCACCTCTGTAACCCGGCCCATGGAAACCACCTCCTGAACCGCCGGGCGGGCCATTATCATACTGGAACATATTGGAGTTCTTGAATCCCGCATGATATAACAGTCCTTCCAAAGATGCGATGCTGGCTTCTCCTTTGATCCATGCTTTGGACAGGGTTGATTTAACAGGCGCTCCAAATTGGGGCCTGAACCTCCACCCCTCTGGGGCTGCTTGCCCTTACGGTGCTGGCCATTCTCCTGAGCATTGGTGTTAGAAACAAAGTCCAAGCTGTTGTCGGCCTTGCGCTTACCACTATTCCCATGGCCTGCCGGATTATGCTGCTGACCCTTGGCGTTGCCGTTCTTCTTCCCTTTCCCCGATTTGTCCTACTCTGAGTTCGGGTCCTCGGTACTATCTGAATCGGCGTATTTAACCAAAGCGGACATGAGCGTTGACATATCATTGCAGTGACGTTTGAGCCTCCCTAACTTCAGTTTGAGCGGCAGAAAATGGCAATTGCCCTCCAACGTTAGTACTGCGGTATCTGCATTGATACGATCCGATGAATGTAAAATCGCTGAGACCCGCTTGACCCAACGGGTCGTGGACTCCCCGTCCTCTTGGACACAAGCGGCTAGATCCACGATTGACATGGGCTGCTTACAAGTATCTTTGAAGTTCTGGACAAACCGGTGCTTCAACTCAGCCCATGATCCGATAGAGTTAGTTGGTAAGCTCTTCAACCAAGTACGAGATGTTCCTTCCAACATCATGGTGAAGTATTTAGCGCATACTGCCTCATCCACATCTAACATCTCCATTGCTATCTCATAGCTTTCAACCCATGCCTCTGGTTGTAAATCGGTGGTGTAATTTGGTACTTTACGAGGTCCCTTGAAGTCCTTGGGCAATCTCACATTACGCAAAGCGGGGGTGAGACATGGCACCCCTAAGGAACTGAATACCACACCTGGCTCTACTGAAGCGGTAGGGTGAATCAGAGTATGTTGACGCGCTCCGTGTTGAACCGCTAGCTTGGCCTCCCGACGTGCACAGCCGTGATCCACAACATCCTGTGCATCAGTACCTCCCCCTGCCGGGTTGTGTCCTCGCGGCGAATTACGGCGGCGTGCACTGCTTGACACAGCCAGTTCATCCTCAACATGTCTGCTATAGCTCCTGCTCGGACGGGGAGTGGAATGAATCCTCTCGCGACTGTGTGAATACGCCTGCTGCTGATTTAGCGCCATTTGAAGGAGATCTCTGGCTCGACGTGCCTCAATCGCGACTGGCGATCCGCCGTCGGTTGGGAGAGCTTCCAGGCGTGAAGCGGCGGCCACAATATTGTCCAATGGGTTGGAATAATGCCCGGGAGGTGTTGGTACATACTATGGCACAACGTTGTTCTGACAAGGTGGGTCCATCGTGCGCGGTTGAACCGGCGCTCCTGTTCCTGGTGTGTTGAAGAGATTTCGCGGCTGATAACCCGATGGAAGATGCGATCGGTACCTTCTTCTCAGGACCTCTTCGGAAGCGTTCTGATCCAGCCTAATCCGGTAGGCCTGTGCTTCCAATTCATCCCGTTCTGTAGCCATCCTAGCGTTCTCCGCCGCTAGGTCCACTTTAGCCTGGGCTATCTGATCCTTTACCTTTGCAATCTCCGTGTTGTGCTGATCCCTGGCTGCTGCATCCACCTCTGCAGCGATTAATGTTGCCAAAGCGTCGAACATGTCAGACAGGACCTGAGCCGGAGGCGGCGCAGAGCCTCCTGCCCCGCTGGCGTGGCTGTTGGTGAACCAGAGAGCATTACTGTAGCAGTTGATGAGTGAGGCGCCGACTGTGTACCGGCCATGAAGACAATGGCCCGGTTTGGCAGATCAGGGGGGTCCAGAATACTGTTGCCCTCGGATCCCCCACCAATCCGGCCATCTTGTAACTGATAGAGCGATTCGGTCTCTCCAGAAGACTCATCGTCAGAACAGACAACGGTTTCTCCATCGGACGCCGGTCCGTCCTCGTATTCTGCTCCATGGATAGCACCTACGAAGACGTGCTTCATCACAGGCTGAACCGGCGAAGAACTTGTACGCTGAGCCGTTTCGATGATGTCGGTGCAGGTGTTCGGCTCAGGGGCCGGTTCGCCAATCTTGCCGATGAAGACGTGAATCCCACCAAAGGGGACCCGGTACCCATATTCAATTGAGTCGGCCTCGGGACCCCATCCTGCGTTGTCGATGTAGAGCTTGCCGCAACGACTCCTCATCATCCGACCCACAGCGTATCCCTTGAGTCCATCAAAGCTGCCCTTCAAGAACTCGAAACCATCGTGCGATAGCCCCACGGTGGGCGCCAACTGTCGTGGGTTTGTCACGGCAGATGTCCTTGTGAAAGGACTTAGTAGTGGAGCCATCGCGATGGGTTAGCTTAAAGGGGTTAAACCGGACAAGGGGACATGGGGAGTTTTATACTAGTTCGGCCCCTTCAAGGAAGGTAAAAGCCTACGTCTAGTTGTGATTGGTATTTCTAGGGTTTCGAAGGCAAGGGAGCGAATCCGCTTTGTCTGGCTCTCGAGTTGTTGTCCGTCCCCTGAACCGCTGCCGGGTCGTCCCCTTATATACATGGGTGGCGCCCGTCGGTTTACAGAGTCCTGAAGCCGGATCATAAATGTTTCCGGTTCGGTCTCTACACTTCCTATCTTACAAAACAAGTTACATGATTAAGCCGGTTTACATCTACAGGCCTTAACTGACTTCCGGGTCTTGGGCCTTCGTAAAGCGCCATCATCTTCACATCTTCATGGGCTTCTAATCTTCATAAAGTTAATCCAGCTACTCCTGGCCGGTTTACGTCCAGTAGTAATATCCCCAACAACTGCTAAGAATTCTTTTTCAGTAGTAGCATAATTTTGTTGAGCACTGTCTTGAGTTTTACTAGCATAATGGATAACATTTACTTTCTTATCAACTCTTTGTCCTAGAACAACACCAACAGCATAGTCACTAGCATCACACATAATTTCAAAAGGCAAGTTCCAATCAGGTGGTTGAACAATAGGTGCAGAAATTAAGGCTTTCTTGAGTGTTTCAAAGGCTTCTAAACAATCATCATCAAAAACAAATGGCATTTCCTTTTGCAAAAGATTTCTAAGAGGCCTAGAAATTTAGAGAAGTCTTTAATAAACCTCCTGTAGAAACCAGCATGAGCGAGGAAACTACAGATACCTTTGATATCTTTCGGACATGTCATTTTTTAATTGCATCAACCATAGCTTTGTCCACCTCAATACCTCTTTTAGAAATTTTATGGCCTAAAACAATACCTTCGTTAACCATAAAGTGGCACTTCTCCCAATTTAAGACAAGATTTGTTTGCTCACATCTCTGCAATACTCGATCAAGATTGCTTAAACAATCATCAAAAGACTTCCCATAAACAGAAAAGTCATCCATGATAACCTCAACAATCTTTTCACAAAAGTCAGAGAATATGGCAGCCATACATCTTTGAAAGGTAGCAGGTGCATTGCATAAACTAGAAGGCATACATCTATAAAGCATATGTTCCAAAAGGGCAAGTAAAAGTGGTATTTTCTTGATCAGGTTGAGAAACAGGTATTTGTGAAAAAACGGAATATCCATCAGGGAAGCAAAAATGTGTGTGCTTAGAGAATCTTTCTAGCATTTGATTAATAAAAGGCAGAGGGTAATGATCTTTTCTAGTTGCTTTATTTAGTTTTCTAAAATCAATTACCATTCTATAGCCTGTAACAATTCTTTATGGAATAAGTTCATTCTTATCATTAGGAACAATAGTAATACCTCCTCTCTTAGGGACACAACGAACAGGGCTTACCCATCTACTATCACCTATAGGATAGATTATACCTACTTCCATAAGTTTTAATATTTCCGTTCTTACTACTTCTTTCATCTTCAGATTTAACCGATGTTGGTGATCAACAATGGGTTTAGCATCAGGTTCCATATTAATCTTGTGCTGACATAGGGTGGGACTAATGCCCTTAAAATCATCAAGAGTATATCCAACAGCAGCTTGGTGCTTCCATAGAACTTTCAATAATCTTTCTTCTTCATGTTCTGAATGGTTAGCACTAATAATAGCAGGATATATCTTCTTCTCATCAAGATAAGCATATTTCAAAGTGTCTGGCAATTGTTTTAATTCAAACACATGATCACCTTTAGGTTGAGGAGGACCTCCTAGAGTTTCAATAGGTGAATTGTGTTTAAGCAGAGGACGTCGTTAAAAGAATATCTTATCTATTTCATTTCTTTCATGCATATGCATATCATTTTCATGGTCTAGCAGATATTGTTCTAAAGGATCAGTAGGAGGCACATCAATAGAAGCAAGACCAATAATTTGTTCCTTACTAGGTAATTCTTTTTTATGAGGTTTTCTACCAAACTTGGAAAAATCAAATTGATGAGACTCATCACCAAAGCTAACACCGACAGTTTGCTTCTCACAATCTATTTTAGCATTAACAGTGTTCAAGAAAGGTCTACCAAAGATAATGGGACAAAACTCATCTTGTGGGGAACCAAGAACAAGAAAATTAGTAGGGTATTTTATTTTCCCACACAAGACTTCAACATCCCTAACAATCCCAAGTGGTGTGATGGTGTCTCTATTAGCAAGCTTAATAGTAACATCTATGTCTTCTATTTCAGCGGGGGCTATATCATTCATAATCTCTTGATATAAGGTAAAGGGAATAGCACTCACACTAGCACCTATGTCACATAAACCATGATAACAGTGATCTCCTATTTTAACTGAGACAACATGCATGCCAACAACAGGTCTATGTTTATCTTTTTCATCAGGTTTGGCAATTCTAGTAGCTTCATCATAGAACTAAATAACATACCAATCTATATTTTCAACCGGGAGATCCTTAACCATAGCAAAACTAGGTTATTCCTTGATTTGTTCAACTGGTTTAGGTGTTCTAATATAACTTTTATTGACCATAGTTGAAACTTTAGTATGTTCCTTTATCCTAACAGGGAAAGGTGGGTTTTCAATATAGGCAGTGGGAACAACTGGATCGACATTATAAATAATAGTTTCATCTTTGTCTATTACTAGTTCTTTAATTTCTTCTTTAGTAGGTGGGTGATATTTGAACCACTTCTCTTTAGGGAGATCAACATGAGTAGAAAATGATTCACAAAAGGAGGCTACTATCTCAGAGTCAAGTCCATATTTAGTGCTAAACTTTTGAAAAGCATCGGTATTCATAAAAGATTTAACACAATCGTACTTAAGCTTAATACCTGACTCTTTACCTTCATCGAGTTCCCAATCTTCAGAGTTGTGTTTAATTCTTTCCAGAAGATCCCACCGGAATTCAATAGTTTTCTTCATAAAGGAACCCGTACAAATTTCTTACACATATATCACGTGCATATCAGGATCTTCGGTTCCATCTCCTGCATAAGGAGTAGCTAGCAGTTGTTCTATCATACCGGAACGAATTTCATATTAAATATTTTCAGTGGGTGCAGTAAGTTGAGTGGTGACTAATTGTGGTTCCGGTCGAGGTGAAGATACCCCGAACAAATCCCTCAAAGGATTGTTTTCCATAGTAACAAGTGACAATAAATTTTAGCACGTAGTAATAATTTTTCCTTACCAAGAGCGCTTCACTCCCCAGCAACGGCACCAGAAAAGAGACTTGATGACCCACAAGTGTAGGGGATCAATCGTAGTCCTTTCGATAAGTAAGAGTGTCGAACCCAACGAGGAGCAGAAGGAAATGACAAGTGGTTTTCCGCAAGGTAATGTCTGCAAGAACTGAAATTGTAAGTAGCGAGTAGTTTGATAGCAAGATAATTTGTAACGAGCAAGTAACGGTAATAGTAACAAAAGTGCAGCAAGGTAGCCCAATCCTTTTGAGTCAAAGGATAGGCCAAAATGGTCTCTTATGATTAGAAAAGTGTTCTTGAGGGTACACGGGAATTTCATCTAGTCACTTTCATCATGTTGGTCTGATTTGTGTTCACTACTTTGATAATTTGATATGTGGGTGGATCCGTGCTTAGGTGATGTTCTTACTTGAACAAACCTCCTACTTATGATTAACCCCCTCAAAAACATTTGTTACTACGAGAAAAGTATTAAGAATAAATTCTAACCATAGCATTAAACTTCTGGATCCAATCGGTCCCTTATGGAATAGCGCATAAACTAGGGTTTAAGCTTATCTCACTCTCGCAACACATCATCTAATAACTACTCCACAATGCATTCCCTTAGGCCCAAATATGGTGAAGTGTCATGAATCGACGTTCACATGACACCACTAAGGGAATCACAACATACATACCGTCAAAATATCGAACACATATAAAATTCACATGATTACTTGCAACAAGATTTCTCCTGTGACCTCAAGAACAAAAGTAACTACTCACAAATGATAATCATGCTCAAGATCAAATGAGTATTAAATAGCATATTGGATCTGAACATATAATCTTCCACCAAATAAACCATATAGTAATCAACTACAAGATGTAATCAACACTACTAGTCACCCACAAGTACCAATCTATAGTTCCGATACAAAGATTGAACACAAGAGATGAACTAGGGTTTGAGAGGAGATGGTGATGTTGAAGATGTTGATGGAGATTTCCCTACCCAATATGGGAGAGTTGTTGGTGATGATGATGACGATGATTTCCCCCTCCGGGAGGGAAGTTCCCCTGGCGGAATTGCTCCACCAGAGGGAAAAAGTGCTCCTTCCCTAGTTCCACCTCGAGACGGCGGCGCTTCGTCCTGAAAGTCCTCGCCTCATTTTTTCTAGGTCAAAATGACTTATATACCGGAAGATGGGCACCGGAGGCATTCCTTCAGTATCCAGGAGTTGCATAATATCATAGTTGAAGGAATATGTATTTGACATGAATAAAGCAATAGCAATAAACTGAATGATCAATATGCTAAGCTAACGGATGGGTCTTGTACATCACATCATTCTCCTAATGATGTGATCCTGTTATCAAATGACAACACATGTCTATGGTTAGGAAACCTTAACCATCTTTGATCAACGAGCTAGTCTAGTAGAGGCTTACTAGGGACACTGTAATTGTTTATGTATTCACACATGTATTTAGGTTTCCGATCAATACAATTCTAGCATGAATAATAAAATTTTATCATGAATAAGGAAATATAATATTAACAACTTTATTATTGCCTCTAGGGCATATTTCCTTCAAACCTGAAAATAATCCTCCTTGTTCGTCAAATTTACCTCTCTTGTTGGGTCAAATTAGATGGACGACGACCTCACGGGTCCATGGAGGGAAGTGTCGTAGGAGAATGAGTGACAACCACCGTCTGCATGTGGACCAAAGAGGTGTTGGTAATGTTTGAATACCCAATATGCACAACTTTGATGTGGCACATGCCTCGGAAACTGAAAAGTCCCCACATGGAGCGAGGTTCATGACGCGTGTGTAGTATGTGATGGCCCCCTCCCCCTCTTCGACATGTACTATATACTCCTACCATAACACAAACAAAAAAGAAACCTCCTTGTTGGTCAAATTAACCTCTCTTTTTGGGTCAAACTGATGGAGGACGACCTCGCGGGCCCATGGATGGAAGCGTCGCACACGAGTGACTGTCCTATATGACACCTAGTATATGCTACCCCACCCTCTTCGACGCATCCTTTATATATACTCCTACCGTACGTAACGCAAACCAAAAAAAGACCATCCTTGTTGGTCAAATTAACCTCTCTCACTATAGGTTATAGTGATGGACGACGACCTTGCGGGCCCACAGAGAGTGTCACATGCGAGTGAGTGTCCTTGGACCACCACGTGCATGTGGCCCAAATATGCATGTTAAACTTTTTCTGTAGTGAACATGTGACCAATGGAGTGTAGTGTTAAAAATTGAAAAAAAATGAGAGATCATTCGGCCGTTTTTATACATTGACTGATTTCCTAGGGATTTAATGTGCAAAAATAAAATTTGAGCTACATGAGACCCGTGATAGTGCATCAAAATGGGTTGGAAAATCATATGTGTACGTGCCCCTGGGTGCATGTTTAGTCCCCATGCAAGAAATTTCAAACATCGAGAATCTTGATTTTAAAATCTAGTAAATCCAAAACTAAGTTGAAATTAATGAAACTTATCGTGGTGTCATATGAACACCAATATACTGTGATATTATATATTTTTTTGTCCAGTTTGAGACAAGTTTTGATATAATCTTCTTACCGACAGGAAATTATCAATAATTGGCAACCAATATCGCAAATGGATTATTTATTCGAACCGTTTGTGTTAGACCAACAATGTACTTGTCATGATTCAGTTAAGCAATATAGCGGCATCATTAATCATTAAAAAGGAAAATCAATATAATAAGTGACGCCATGCTTCCTATGTGCCGTACGAGCATGCGTGAGTTGATGAGACGCATGCGAGCAGTCTATTGCGCAGGTAGACCGGGAGGTGTGCGCGTGTTCATTATGCAGTGTCATCGGGCGGTGTGCTAGTAGCTGTGTGAAATGGTGGTAGGCATGCCAGCAGTCCGCTGTGCAGGCTCACTAGGAGGCGAGCTAGCCCTTTGACCACCGCCCACCTTGCTCCCACTGCTCCATATTAATGGCGTGCCCGAGCCTCTGGTCATAATAGGCGGATGCACCCCCCGTCCATGGTGGTCACTGCCGCTTGGAGTGTATGAGGATGCCGCTGAAGTGCACCATCGAAGGTAGTGGGCACAGAGGTTGCGGTCACCGTCACCGAGGTCTCACGCGGGTAGAAGAGCGACCTTGCCTTCGTTGCCGCCGTTGTGCCTCCCCAGCCAGAGCCGAAGGTCCATAGCTACTCCGGCAATGACTCCGACTCCGACGAAAAACCAGTTAGTCCCCCGCCCCCTCTTTTTTGGAATAGAAATCCTATGGTTATGTTCTCCTAGTCCATGAAATCAGAGTAAGATTCATTAGATCTGTGTAGTGTATTGATTGTTTGAATGGTATCTATGATTAGTTATTAATTGTTTGTTCTATACAAACACTCATCTTGAGAATAACATACCTAGCATGGAAAATGTTGGCCAGCCCCTACCACTTCATGAGCGGTATGGGCACGCAAAAAGGAAATTCATTTTGAAAATTAGAGTTGGCACATACAAATTTACCCAGAACGGCA
Organism: Triticum urartu; assembly: GCF_003073215.2. NCBI lineage: Eukaryota > Viridiplantae > Streptophyta > Magnoliopsida > Poales > Poaceae > Triticum > Triticum urartu. The sequence goes on along the minus strand of NC_053023.1, from coordinate 537,483,880 downwards.
TGGAAATACCGCATAGAAGTAGATATGGTGGACTCATTTGGCACAAATTGGTTTAGGATTTGGATGCACAAGCAGAATTCCCATTTAGTACAAATTAAGGCTAGCAAATAGATTGAGAAGCGATCAACCAAAAACCAAAACGATCATAAACAAGCAGTGAACATAACTACCACTGAATAATGCACCACAAGTAGGATGTAACTTTCTTGCATAACTATTGACTTCCGTGCTTGCATAGCGAATCACAAACCTTAACACCAATAGTCTTACTAAAGCAAAATTACTCACCAACATGACTCACATATCACTATCTCCATATCGCAAAAACTATTGCAAGGAATCAAGTTTTAATATCCAATGATCTTAATGAAAGTTTTTATTATATCCCTCTTCAATATCTATCACTTTGGAACCAAATTCATATCTTATGCAAATTATGATTGCTAATAACAAGCTCTCAAATAAATTTAAGTGAAGCACGAGAGCATAAATATTTCTTCAAAATTTCCAACTCTCAAAAATATATAAGTGAAGCATGAGAGCAAATTTCTTCAAAAAAATTCTAACTCTCAAAATAATCTAAGTGAAGCATCAGAGCATATTTCTTTAAAATATAACCACCACCGTGCTCAAAAAGATATAAGTGAAGTACTATAGCAATTCCCTAGTTCAAAAAATTAAGTGAAGCACATAGAGCAATTCTAACAAATCAAGATATCAGTATGGCTCTCTCAAATAGGTGTGCCCAGCAAGGATGATTGTGACAAACTAAAAAGCAAAAAAGCAAAGATTCATATAATAAAAGATGCTCCAAGCAAAACTCATGATATGCGATGAATTAAAATACTACTCCAAGTAAAATTACCGATGGTCGTTAGAAGAAAGAGGAGATGCCTTCCGGGGCATCCCCAAGATTAGTTGCATGGTAGTCCTTGAATATTACCTTGGGTTTCCATTGGCATCCCCAAGCTTAGGGTCTTGTCACTACTTATTTCTTCATCCATCGTGATCTCACCCGAAACTTGAAAACTTCAATCACACAAAACCTTCATGAGATCCGTTAGTATAATAAATCAAATCACCACTTTAAGTAATGTTGCAAACTCACTCATATTTTATTATTGCATTATACCTACTGTATTCCAACTTTACCATGGCTTATACCCCCTGATACAATCCATAGATTCATCCAAGTAAGCACATAATGCAGCGAAAATAGAATCTGTCAAAAATAGAACAGTCTGTAGTAATCTAAGCTTTGACCATACTTCTTTAACTCCAAAAATCTAAAAAAATTGACAACACGGGAAATTTTTATATCAGTCAATTGTAAAATAAATTGAAGAATTTATCACATTCCAACAGAGCAGATCAATTCTTTTACTGGGCGCAAAAGTTTCTGTTAATGCACAGAATCAAATCAACTATCACCCAAACCATTATAAAGGCTTTACTTGGCACAAACACTAATTAAAACATAAAAATAACAATCATAACTGTAGTATAATTGCATATTTATTCAAGAGTAGAAAGGAAAACAAAAATTTCAAAGATAACTATTGGGTTGCCTCCCAACAAGCGCTATTGTCTTACGCCCCTAGCTAGGATTTGATAATTTTAATGATGCTCCCATGAAAGACAAGAATTGAAGCACTAAGAGAGCATCATATAGCATGCGAAAAATCACATTTAAGTCTAACATACTCCCTATGCATAGGCATTTTATAAGAAAACAAATTATCAAAACAAGCAAAGACTAGCATATGCAAGGAAGAAGAATAAAACATAGACAATTTCAAAATGAGGAGATGTAATTTAGTAACATGAGAATTTCTACAACCATATTTTCCTCTCTCATAATAATTGAATGTGGGATCATATTCAAATTCAACAATATAGCTATCACATAACATATTCTCTACATGATCGACATGCATGCAAAGTTGACACTCTTCCAATATAGTGGTATTATCATCAAATAAAGTCATGACCTATCCAAGCCCACTTTTATCAAAATATTCATAAGATTGGTCATTCTCCAAACTAGTGAGATCATTATTACCTAAAGTAGGGACTCTTCCAAACCCACTTTCAATATTATTTCAAACACTATCAGCAATATCATAATCATCATGAGGCTTAAATACATTTTCATGATCATAAGAAGAATCACCCCAATCATGATCAATACAATAAGTAGTGGACATGGCAAAATTAGCATCCCAAGCTTGAGGTTTTGCATATTATTAACACAATTGACATTAATAGAATTTATAATAACATCATTGAATCATCCTTTTCATTCAAGGAGCTATCGTGAATCACTTTATAAATTTCTTCTTTTAACACTTCATCAAAATTTTCAGATTCATGAATCTCAAGCTAATCTTCATAAAGATAATCTAGTGAACTCAATTCACTATAAATTGGATCATTATAATTGGATATTTTAAAAATATTAGCATGTGGATGGGGATCCATATCAATATATTTTAGCAAGCAAAGATGCAAGCAAATACAAGGCACATGGCAACACAAGCAAAGATAGCAAACAAACGAAAAGGCAAACGAAATATATTTTTGTATTTTTTTGTAAAAACTTTGTAGAAGTTGGGGAGATGAAAACGAGAGGCAAATGGAAAATAATGTAAATGCAAGGAGATGAAGGTTTACGCGTAGGTACTTTATAGATGTTGATGATGTCTACCCGGCAATGGCACCAGAAATTCTTCCTGCTACTTGTAATCTATGTTGGTATTTCCCTGAAGAGGAGGGGATGATGTAGCATGGCAGAGGTAAGTATTTCCCTAAGTTATGAAACCAAGGTGATCAATCCAGTAGGAGAAAAAAGCAACACTATATAAACATCACCTGCACACAAACAACAAATACTTGCGACCCAACACGTAAAGGGGTTGTCAATCCCTCAATCGTATTGAGATAGATTAAATTGTATAAGATTTGATAAATAGATCTAACTAAAATGCAAAGTAAATAAAATTGCAGCAAGGTATTTTTGGTTTAATATATGATAGAAAATAGACCTAGGGGCCATAGTTTTCACTAGAGGCTTCTTTCGAGAAAATAGCATACGATGGGTAAAAAAATTATTGTTGGGCAATTGATAGAAAAGCAAATAATTATGATAAGTATCCAAGGCAATGATCATGTATATAGGCATCACGTCCTAGATTAGTAGACCGAAACGATTCTGAATCTACTACTATTACTCCACACATCGACCACTATCCAGCATTCATCTAGTGTATTAAGTTCATGAAAAAATGGAGTAATGCATTTGGCAAGATGACATGTTGTGGACAAGACAAACTCATGTATCAGTAAACCCCATCTTGTTACCCTCAATAGCAACAATACATGTGTGTCATGTCTCTTTCTGTCACTGATATTGAGCACCGCAAGATCGAACCCATCACAAAGCACCTATTCCCATGGCAAGATAAATCAATCTAGTTGGCCAAACCAAACCAATAAATCAGAGAAGAAATACTAGGCTATAACAATCATGCATAAAAGAGTTCAGAGAAAACTCAAATAATATTCATGGATAGATCTGATCATAAACTCACAATTCATCGGATCCCAACAAACACACCGCAAAAAGAGTTACATCAAATAGATCTCCAAGAACATCAAGGAGAACATTGTATTGAAGATCAAAAAGAGAGAAGAAGCCATCTAGCTACTAACTATGGAACAGTAGGTCTGTGGTAAACTACTCACACAACATAGGAGGGGCAGCAAGGATGATGAAGAACCCCTCCGTGATCGTTGCCCCCTCCGGCAGAGTGCCGAAAAAGGCCTCTAGATTGGACTCGTGGTTTTGGAACTTGGGTGGCAGAAAAAGTATATCGTCAACTCCCCTAGGGCTTTGGGGATTTTAGAGTATTTATATAGGCGGAGCTAGGTCAATACAGTGCCTATGGGCCCCACTACCCATCAGGGCACGCCAGAGGACCCTGGCATGCCCTTGTGTCTAGTGGCCCCCACCTTCATCTTCTCATGTGCTCTAGAAGCTTCCAGGGTCTTATATGACCGGAAAAAAAATCTTCAAAATGTTTCGTGGCATTTGGACTTCATTTGGTATTGATAGTCTGCAAAGTAAAAATCAAGCAAAAAACAACAACTGGCACTAGACACTAAGTTAATAGGTTAGTCCCAAAAATGATATAAAGTTGCTGGTAAATGTATATAAAACATGCAAGATTCTACCTTGAATTAATCAATGAATGAATGATTCGTAACCCCCATGGGATCGAGACCGCACAGCGGCCGCCAGGCTTTATGTCAGCCCGAGCGGTTGTTGAGGCATCGTGGGGAAGTGGGGGTGTCTCACGCTTCGTTGTGCACCACACGTCGAGCCTGGCACGCACGGGGTTGGGGCCCGCGCCGTTTTGTCCCCTCCCTTCTTCATGGGCGGAATCGTGTGCACCACGACCTCGGAGGCTACTGTCGGGCCCATAGGGCTGCGTGTATCCAGGACCGTCTACCTGCGGCCCAGGGCGCGGCGTCGGCAGAAGGCCCAAGTGAGCCCGATATCAAGACTTCGTGAGCAACGCCTTCATGAGGACACCCTCCTCATGAGGCGCACATCGTCAAGCTTCATCGGTGGGCTCACGAGGCCCTCTGACGGGGCGGCCTCCCGAGGCTGCCTCCTGAGGCCCCTCGTGGAGTTATGCAGGTCAAGGATCAGGTAGAGGAGTCACGCAGCCCTGCTACTTCACATGGGTGATGCATGCGATGACGAGTGATACGTCCATTTTGCATCATGCTTTTATATTGATATTTATTGCATTATGGGATGTTATTACATGTTATATCACAATAATTATGCATTTTCTCTCTTATTTTATAAGGTTTACATGAAGAGGGAGAATGTTCGCAGCTGGAATTCTGGACTAGAAAAGGATCAAATATTAGAGACCTATTCTGTGCAACTCCAAAAGTCCTGAAACTTCATGGAGCATGTTTTTGGAATATATAAAAAATATTGGCAGAAGAAAGAACTAGAGGGGGGCCACTAGCCAACCACAAGGGTGGAGGGCACGCCCTACCCCCCTGAGCGCGCCCCCCGACCTTGTGGGGCCCCTGGCAGGCCTCCGGTGCACATGTTTGGCTATATGATGTGTTTTGACCTGGAAAAAAAATCAAAAGAAAGCTTTCGGGATGAAGCATCACCGTCTCGAGGTGGAATCTGGATAGAACCAATCCAGGGCTCTGGCGGAGCTGTTCAGTCGGGGAAACATCCCTCCAGGAGGGGGAAATCGAAGCCATCGTCATCAGCAACAATCCTCTCATCGGGAGGGGGTCTATCTCCATCATCATCTTCACCAGCACCATCTCCTCTCAAACCCTAGTTCATCTCTTGTATTGGTGTTGGTTCCAGAAGCTCAGATTGGTACCTGTGGGTTGCTAGTAGTGTTGATTACTCCTTGTAGTTGATGCTAGTAGGTTTATCCAGTGGAAGATTATATTTTTAGATCCTTAATGATAATTAATACTCCTTTGATCTTGATTGTGAATATGTTTTGTGAGTATTTACGTTTGTTCCTGAGGACATGGGAGAAGTCTTTTCATAAGTAATCATGTGAATTTGGTATTCGTTCGATATTTTGATGAGGTGTATGTTGTCTCTCCTCTAGTGGTGTTATGTGAATGTCGACTACATGACACTTCACCATTATTTGGTCCAAGGGGAAGACATTGGGAATTAATAAGTAGATGATGGGTTGCTAGAGTGACAGAAGCTTAAACCGTAGTTTATGCGTTGCTTCGTAAGGGGATGATTTGGATCCATATGTTTCATGCTATGGTTAGGTTTACCTTAATTCTTGTTCCGTAGTTGTGGATGCTTGCGAGAGGGGTTAATCATAAGTGGGAGGCTTGTCCAAGGAAGGGCAGCACCCAAGCACCGGTCCACCCACATATCAAGTTATCAAAGTAACAAACGCGAATCATATGAGCATGATGAAAACTAACTTGAGAACAATTCCCATGTGTCCTTGAGAGCGCTTTGCTTTATATAAGAGTTCATCCAGGCTTGTCCTTTGCTACAACAAGGATTGGGCCATCTTGCTGCACCTTAGTTACTTTATTTACTTGTTACTCGTTATGATTTATCCTATCACAAAACTATCTATTACCGATAATTTCAGTGCTTGCAGAGAATACCTTGCTGAAAACCACTTGTCATTTCCTTCTGCTCCTCGTTTGGTTCGACACTCTTACTTATTGAAAGGACTATGATATATCCCCTATACTTGTGGATCATCAGACTCTTTTCTGGCGCCGTTTCCGGGGAGTGAAGCGCCTTTGGTAAGTAGAATTTGGTTAGGAAACATTTATGTAGTGTGCTGAAATTTACTGTCACTTGTTACTATGGAAATTAATCCTTTGAGGGGCTTGTTCGGGGTATCTTCACCTCGACCGAAAGAGCAAAGAGTTGCTCCTCAACCTACTACACCTACTGAAAATATTTATTATGAAATTCCTTTGGGTATGATAGAGAAACTGCTAGCTAATCCTTATGCAGGAGATGGAACATTACATCCCGATATCACCTAATCTATGTAGATGAAGTTTGTGGATTATTTAAGCTTGCAGGTATGCCCGAGGATGTTGTCAAGAAGAAGGTCTTCCATTTATCTTTGAAGGTAAAGGCATTGACATGGTATAGGCTATGGGATGATATTGGATCATGGAACTACAACCGATTGAAATTGGAATTTCATCAGAAGTTTTATCCTATGCATCTAGTTCATCGTGATCGGAATTATATATATAATTTTTGGCCTCGTCAAGGAGAAAGTATCGCTCAAGCTTGGGGGAGGCTTAAGTCAATGTTATATTCATGCCCCAATCGTGAGCTCCCAAGAGAAATTATTATTCAAAATTTTATGCTCGGCTTTCTCATAATGATCGATCTATGCTCGATACTTCTTGTACTGGCTCCTATATGAAGAAGGATATTGAATTCTAATGGGATTTATTGGAAAGAATTAAATGCAACTCTGAAGATTGGGAACTCGACGAAGGTAAGGAGGCGGTTATAAACCTTAAGTTTGATTGTGTTAAATCATTTATGGATACCGATGCTTTTCATGATTTTAGCACTAAATATGGACTTGACTCTGAGATAGTAGCTTCTTTCTATGAATCTTTCACTACTCTTGATTATCTCCCTAAGGAGAAGTGATTTAAATATGATTCTCCCATTGAAGTTAAAGTAGTTGAACCTTTTAAAGTTGAAGAAGAAACTATTACTTATAATGTTGATCCTATTGTTTCTACTGCTTGTATTGAGAAACCACCATTCCCTGTTAGAATAAAGGATCATGCTAAAGCTTCAACTGTGGTCAACAAAAGTAAACCCTCTGAGCAAATTAAATTTGAACCTAGTGTTGCTATGGTCAAAGATATCTTGGTTGATAATCTTGATGGGCATGTTATTTATTTCTGTGATGAAGCTGCTAGAATTGCCAAACCCGATATGAAAGATAAACATAGACCTGTTGTTGGCATGTCCTTTGTTTCTACTAAAATAGGAGATCATTGTTCTCATGGCTTAATTATGTGATGTCGGTGCTAGTGTGAGTGCAATTCCTTATACCGTATATAAAGAAATTATGAATGATATTGTACCTGCTTAGATAGAAGATATTGATGTTACTATTAAGCTTGCTAATAGAGCTACTATATCACCAATTGGGATTTTTAGAGATGTTGAACTCTTGTGTGGGAAGATAAAATATCCTGCTGATTTTCTTGTTCTTGCTTCCCCACAAGATAATTTTTGTCCCATTATATTTGGTAGACCCTTCTTGAATACTATTAATGCTAAGATAGACTGCGAGAAAAATATTGTTACTGTTGGATTAGGGGATATTTCTCATGATTTTAATTTCTCTAAATTTCGTAGACAACCCCATGATCAAGAATTGCCTAGTAAGGATGAATTTACTGGTCCTGTGTCGGTGGGAATGACACCTATGGGATCACAAGAATCCCTGCTGTGGTTAGCGGGGCGCGGGGTCGTGAGAAGAGTGGATCTAACAGGTAGCACACGGTTTGTTTATCCAGGTTCGGGCCGCGAGGATGCGTAAAACCCTACTCCTGCTTTGGTGGATTGTATATCTGTGTTCTTGAGTTAGCTATGGGGCGTGAGGAGCTCCAAAAAGCCGAATCCTTCTCCTGGTCGCCTTGGGCCTCCTTTTATAGAAAAAGGGGTTGCCACAGTGGCACACAGGAGGTGGAAAGGGTACAGTGATGCGAGGTTATCCCTCGCATTACATGACAAGGCGCATTTAATGTGTCTTGCCTAGGTGTCCTTGCTTTATCGGGGATGGGGGAGAAACCTGTCTCGTCCATCGCCGCTCCTTCTTTGTCGACACGCGCCCTGGCCAGCGATGCCTGCGATGCCATGTAGGTAGGCAGGCAACTGAGGTGGCGCAGTGGTGGGTCTTCACGAAGATCTGCATGCCGCCACGCAGGTGCCTGCCCAGCTGGTTGGGTCGGCAGCTGCATGCGTGCGGTGGTGGAGGTTTAGTCGGCGTGGGCCTGATGGTGGCCCCGCGGGTGTCCTCGGGAAGGGCCTTGTCAGGGCCCTGGCAAGGGTCTTGCCGAGGCGCCTGCTGTCATCCCCGGCAAGGCGCTTGCCGGGGGCCTTGTGGTCTTCCTCGGCTGGATCCCGCCAAGGGTTTTCATCTCCTTAGTGCATATCTGATCTTGAATGTCTTTACAAAGATCTGCATGCCGCCACGGGGATGTCTCTCGAATCCTGTCCCTTTGGGGGCAGTGGACTCAAGGGTGATTTGCTCCGTAGGCGTGGGACAAGTCGCCACGGCAAGGGTCTTGCCGGGGCTGGTAGAACTGTCTCTCGGCAAGGATCTTGCCGGGGGAGTCCGCTTCGTCCCCTTTGCCCTTCGTGGTCTTGGCCTTGGCGTCGTAGTTCTCTTGAGCTTCGGTCTTACCCTGGCTCACCTCCCTTGCCTTTCTTGGTGTGGTGGTGCCCGTGGCTCAGACTGCCCGTGCATAGTTATAGGGGTACAAAAAGTGTACCCCTCTTTTTGTACACCGACAGGAGCCCCCGGGCCTGGTCCACACATAAGCGCAACGCATTGTTGGGCTTGGCCCAAAAACGGTGCGCGGGCAAGCGGGGCGGTTTTTACCGCAGTACGGTTCTTCGTGCGCTGCGCTTCCCACGACTCCCACGCGTGGCGCGGCGTGGGGAAGTGCGTGTGACGTGGGCAGCATGCGTGGGGTTGGTTCCCGCGAGCATGCGTCACACCACAGTTAATGTGAAAGGAGTCGGCCCATGTTTTCCCCCATAAAAAAGGAATAACCGTGGGCGCGCTGCTCGCTTTATCCTCTTTCCTCGTGCCTTTTCCAATCTGAGAGCCGTCGTTTCCTCTCTTCCTTCCTTCCTAAGCTTCCGCCGTCGCCCGCCGTCGTTTCTTCGCCATCCCCCTTCCTCAGCCCTCTAAACTTCTTGGCCGCCATGGCACCCAAATCCGTGGTGGCTAAGGGCACTGGGACTGTGGAGCCGCCGGAGAGCGCGCTGTCGGGGGACCGGACGAAGTCCGCCTTTTTCTTCCCCTCGACGGTTGATGTTCATGAGATCCGGGCCTCCTTCAGGCCCCTATGGGGAGCGAAGATGGGGGGAGAGAATTCGGGACACCCGGCGACGCGCGTCATTCCTGCTACTTGCGCCGATCCTACTCCAAATCGGTATCCCTTTTTCATCGATTATCTTTCTTGCGGGTTATGCCCCCCTTTCTCCGATTTCTTCTGCGACATTATGCACACCTTCGGCTTTCGCCTCTTGGATTTTACTCCGAATGCGGTGGCGTGCATGGCTTTCTTCGCGCATCTTTGCGAAGGCTTTGCCGGGGTGCAGCCCAACACGGCGCTCTTCCGCCATTATTTCTTCCCTCGGATTCAGCCGGGAGGTGCCGTCTCTGGTTGCGTCACCTGGATCCCAAGATCCAAGGGGGCATACCCGGATGGTGCCGTGAAGGAGAGGTGGGACGAATGGCGTGGCCGGTGGTGCTGGATTGAAGATGACGACCCGCTGGAATTCTGCAAGGTCCGCCGAGTGCCGCCGGTCCGCGGCAGCGATTGGAGTGATGGCGACGTCGCCGACGGGATGTTCACTGTCGCCACCACTAGGATTCTCCGGCTCAGCCGGGCTGGACTCACCCTTGAGATGATCGAGGCAGACTTCATTCATCGCCGGATCGCCCCGTTGCACAACAAGGGGAGGCCAGCCTGGCTTTTTACGAATCCGGCTGACATTATGCGACTCCGCCCCAGCGTCGACCACAATTTCACGGTGTTGGTGCATGCCCACTTCTGCTAGCGGCTTTTTGAGCTTGATGTGGGTCGCGATGGCGAGGTCGAACAGACCGGCAAGGCCGCGAGGGCTGCCGCAAAGGTTGGCAAGGCCCTCAAGGGGCCGTTTTTCAAGCTGCCAGCGGGGGTGGTCCTGTTGTGCAACAATTCACGTCAGTCTGAGATCATCGCCATGATGCCGGACTGTAATGCGCACGGCCCTGTCCCGAGCTGGAAGGAGCTGAAGGACGTGGATGTGCAGCAATTCTTTGACACCCTGATTGAGGTGTATGTCAATGCTGACGCCGAGTGGTGGCTTGTCATGGACACCACCCAGGCAGAGCTGGACTACATCGCCACTAGGGCGAGGGAGGCACAGCTTGCCATGGAGGCCGACAACATCGGGGGTGTGGAGGACAAGGCCGCAACGGCTGCGGAGGAAGAGGAGCTCACCCGGTGGGCGGCGGCCTCCGGGGAGGTCAGCAGCGCCGACACTGGAGCTCCTCTCGTCGAAGACGCGGCCGACGAGTCGTCGGAGGAGGAGGACGTGGCAGCGGGCTCGACGCCAACCAGGGGAAGAGGGAGAATCCTGCGGTGGGCTGGCTCCGGCGAGCCGGTCCGGCCCGGCAGCGCTACGCGGCCTCAATTGACCCTGGAGGGGTCTGGGCGTCACACCAGGGCCACGACAGCCAAGAGGCCGACGAAGGCCGCTGAGAAGAAGAAGACAACAGCCCCTTCCTCATCTGGGCGTGCACAAACCCCGCCGTCTTCGCCTCCTCCGGCAGATGTCGACTCAGATGTTGACGCGGAGGTCACTTTTGATCTCGGGCCTCTCAGCCCGAAGAGGAAAAGGAAAGTGGTGGAGGAAGAGGAGATAGATGAGGAGTAAGTACTCCGTTCCTTACTGCCATTTCCATTCCTCTGAATTAAGTCACTCATCTTGATCCGTTTTTGCTTTTGCAGGGATGCAGAGACGTTGGCCCAAAGGGTGGAGAGGGCCAATGCCTTGGCGGGCGGCCAGCCCCCGGCCAGTGCTTCAGAGTCGCCACTGGTGGTGCTGAGCAGCCCGGACAGCAGCCCCCAGCACAGCCCCCAGCGTAAGTTCGTCACCCTCCTCTTATCGACACATGGTAGGCATTCGATGCTATGGTGTTGACCTTGTCGGGTTTGCAGGAGGAGCCGTAGAGGGCTACCCCCAACACACCACCCCCATCGACTACGCCACCGCGAGGGGCATCCCCGGCAAGGGCATCAAGCACGGAGCCCACACCCATGGAGGAAGAGGGGAACTTGGGCGCTGGTGACTCTGCCACGGCGCCAAATGCTGGCGGGGAGGGGACTTCTGCTTCACAGCCTGGCACTGATGAGTCACCTGTCCTCCGTCTCTGTTTTTCCCTTATTCTTTTTCTTGGCTTCGATGCTCCCATTACTACCCAGGCCCTCCTTCAATAGGTATGGAGGACGTGGATACTGTTGTTGGGAACATTGCTGAGGAGGCAGCCAGGGATGCTGACGAGGTCGCCAAGGATGCTACCGAGGACACCGCTGCGGGGGCCGCCAAGGCGACCGGCGAGGCTTCTGCCGAGGGCGCCAACGGTGGGCCTGCCGGGGAAGCCGGCAAGGCCACTGCCGAGGAAGAGGTGGTTGATGATCAGCCTCCCTCCTCCTCAACCTTGGGCCCCGGCAGATATCTGAAGGTGGGCGACGATCTTTTCGTCCATCTCCCAGGGGCGTCAAGTTCCCGGGCGCCCGCCGAAGGGGAAGTCTTTGACGGCGAGGTACTTGCCGCCACCGGGCTCGAGGTTGTCAATGAGCCAGGCGTTGGCGATGATGGTTCTCCAGAAGAGCAGCTTTTCCGCGCTATGGGGGCCAACTTCCGCAAACTCCAGGCGCTCTACCGTGTCCGTCTGGACAAGGTTAAGTCCAGGACGGCAACGGTGGACCAGGCGGAGGTGGATTTCAAGGAGCGCGTTGCTGAGACGCAGACCTGGTTCCACCAGACTCGCGAGGAGCAGAGGGCCTTTCAGGAGGAATTGGCCAAGCGCAATGTCGAACTCACCATGAAGATGGCTGACATCGAGAAGGCCCAGGAAAAGGCGGCGAACTTGGCTGCCGCGGCCGAGGCCGTCCGGAACCAGCATCAAGCTGCACTGGATTCCCAGGAAGAGGACCTCACCGTGCATGAGGCGAAGCTTGCCGCAGCGCTCCGTGGCAAGGATGAGGAGCTCGAGGCCCTTGTCGCGCGGCAGACTCGCGAGCTGGAGCAGAGGCACAAGGAGGCATTCGATGCCCAGGATCTGGCCCATGCCGGCAAAGTAAGGGAGTTGGAGGTGGAGCAGGACGAGCTGAAGGAGCAGGCCCTCAAGCTGTCCAACGAGAAGAGCACGCTCAACAGCGCCTTGGTGGAGGCGCAAGGAGCGGTCATCAGCAGGGCTGGGGAGCTCTCCGAAGCGCAAAACTCCGTCAGAGATCTCAAGCTGAAGCTGGAGGATCTCGAGAAGATGTTGTCGGAGAGCAGGGCTCGGGAGGAGACCTTGACCAGGAGTCTGGAGGAGGAGAAGCAGCTGCGGGTGAACGAGACCGCCTCCCACCAGGAATATGTGGCGGGCGAGAACAGATGGATCAGCCGTCTAGAGGACGTCGCTAGCAGGGTCACCTCGCAGTTGGCCACCATGGGGATGCCAAACCTGAGGTACGCCCCTGAGCGCAGCGGGACCGTCAACACCGAGCTGACCCTATTCTTCGAGGGCGTCCTTGGAGCCTTGGATTATCTTCACTCCAACTGAGCGGCCACGTTGGCCGTGGAAGCCCGGCGACTTTGCCGGGGGGTCATGACCAAGGTCCTCACCAAGATGGCGTACTGGAATCCCGACCTCGACTTCGATGCCGCGATGGATAGCTTGCCGGATGGTATTGACCTCATGGTGCTCAAGGAGCGCGTCAAGCCCATCATCAGCAGCATCGACGAAATCAAGAGGGTGGAAGGCCAGCGCCGAGATTAGGCATCCCGTTCTTCACTGCCGCTGCAGGTTCACGACCAAGACAAATTTCATCTTTAGTTAGAACCGTAGTAATGATGTGATGTAATATAACTTTGCAGTACTTTTGGAATTATGCATGCTATTTTCCTGTTTGTTGCCTCTTTGTACGTCCACCCTACGCCAGCTGGGTAAGCTTGCCGGCGTGGAAACCCAAGGCGGCGTCTTGGGGACGGGTCCCCATTGGCCTACAGGGTGAGCGTGCTACCGGGTGAGCCACCTTACCACCTTTGACGCGGTCGCTCGAACTGTCGAGTTTGACTCGAGTCAGAGTCGAGAGCCTTGCCAATTGCGGAAGGCTACCCTACCGTTTTCAACGCAGCCATTTGAACTGCTGAGCGGACTCGAAACAGAACAAAGGCATTGCCGATCGGGGAAGGCCCCATTTGCGTATAGGTTTCTTTTTGTACAAAGAACGACATCTCCGAGGATAATAACTTTATATAATAGAATGGAAATATCCAGGGTCCAATGTAACTTAGCTTCTGTTTGTAGTCGCTCGAGCGCTGATCTTCCGGCCTCCTTCCCTCTCCAAGAGCCACGAAGACGAAGGAGTGCTAGGCTGATTGCTAGAGCCGATTCTGACAACTGCGCCCCCAACCTGGCGCGCCAAAGATGTCGGTGGGAACGACACCTATGGGATCACAAGAATCCCTACTGTGGTTAGCGGGGCGCGGGGTCGTGAGAAGAGCGGATCTAACAGGTAGCACACGGTTCATTTATCCAGGTTCGGGCCGCGAGGATGCGTAAAACCCTACTCCTGCTTTGGTGGATTGTATATCTGTGTTCTTGAGCTAGCTATGGGGCCTGAGGAGCTCCAAAAAGCCGAATCCTTCTCCTGGTCGCCTTGGGCCTCCTTTTATAGAAAAAGGGGTTGCCACAGTGGCACACATGAGGTGGAAAGGGTACAGTGATGCAAGGTTATCCCTCGCATTACATGACAAGGCGCATTTAATGCATCTTGCCTAGGTGTCCTTGCTTTATCGGGGACGGGGGAGAAACCTATCTCGTCCATCGCCGCTCCTTCTTGTGTCGACACGCGCCCTGGCCAGCGACGCCTGCGATGCCATGTAGTGTTGGGAACATAGTAATTTCAAAAAAAATTCTACGCACACGCAAGATCATGGTGATGCATAGAAACGAGAGGGGAGAGTGTGATCTACGTACTCTTGTAGGCCGACAGCGGAAGCGTTATGACAACGCGGTTGATGTAGTCATACGTCTTCACGGCCCGACCGATCAAGCACCGAAACTATGGCACCTCCAAGTTCTAGCACACGTTCAGCTCGATGAAAATCCCCAGACTCCGATCCAGCAAAGTGTCGGGGAAGAGTTCCGCCAGGACGACGGCGTGGTGACGATCTTGATGTTCTACTGTCGCAGGGCTTCGCCTAAGCACCACTACAATATTATCGAGGACTATGGTGGAAGGGGGCACCGCACACGGCTAAGAGAACGATCTTAGAGATCAAATTGTGTGTCTAGGGGTGCCCCCTGCCCTCGTATATAAAGGAGCCTAGGGGGTGCGGCCGGCCCTAGGAGGAGGCGCGCAGGAGGATTCCTACTCCTACCGGGAGTAGGAGTCCCCTCCCTTTCCCTAGTTGGATTAGGACTTGGGGGGGAAGGACGAGAGGTAAGAAAGGAAAGGGGGGGGCGCCCCCCCTCCTTGTCCAATTCGGACTTGGGGGGGAGGGGCGCACGGCAGCCCCTAGGCCTCCTCTCCTCTTTTTCCACTAGGCCCATTATGTCCCATTAGGTTACCAGGGGGTTCCGGTAACCTCCCGGTACTCCGGTAAAATGCCGATTTCACCCGGAACACTTCCGATGTCCAAACATAGGCTTCC
This sequence comes from Triticum urartu, assembly GCF_003073215.2. NCBI lineage: Eukaryota > Viridiplantae > Streptophyta > Magnoliopsida > Poales > Poaceae > Triticum > Triticum urartu. The sequence continues at coordinate 537,468,648 of NC_053023.1, read as the reverse complement.
AATATATCAATCTTTATGTCTCGACCATTTCGAGACTCCTCGTCATGTCCGTGATCACATCCGGGACTCCGAACTAACTTCGGTACATCAAAACTCATAAACTCATAATATAACTATCATCGAAACCTTAAGCGTGCGGACCCTACGGGTTCGAGAACAATGTAGACATGACCGAGACACGTCTCCGGTCAATAACCAATAGCGGAACCTGGATTCTCATATTGGCTCCCACATATTCTACGAAGATCTTTATCGGTTAGACCGCATAACAACATACGTTGTTCCCTTTGTCATCGGTATGTTACTTGCCCGAGATTCGATCGTCGGTATCTCAATACCTAGTTCAATCTCGTTACCGGCAAGTCTCTTTACTCATTTCGTAATACATCATCTCGCAACTAACTCATTAGTTGCAATGCTTGCAAGGCTTATGTGATGTGCATTACCGAGAGGGCCCAGAGATACCTCTCCGACAATCAGAGTGACAAATCCTAATCTCGAAATACGCCAACCCAACATGTACCTTTGGAGACACCTGTAGAGCTCCTTTATAATCACCCAGTTACATTGTGACGTTTGGTAGCACACAAAGTGTTCCACCGGCAAACGGGAGTTGCATAATCTCATAGTCATAGGAACATGTATAAGTCATGAAGAAAGCAATAGCAACATACTAAACGATCGGGTGCTAAGCTAATGGAATGGGTCATGTCAATCACATTATTCTCCTAATAATGTGATCCCGTTAAGCAAATGACAACACATGTCTATGGTTAGGAAACATAACCATCTTTGATTAACGAGCTAGTCAAGTAGAGGCATACTAGTGACGTTTAGTTTGTCTATATATTCACACAAGTATTATGTTTCCGGATAATACAATTCTAGCATGAATAATAAACATTTATCATGATATAAGGAAATAAAATAATAACATTATTATTGCCTCTAGGGCATATTTCCTTCAGTCTCCCACTTGCACTAGAGTCAATAATCTAGATTTGACAGTAATGATTCTAACACCCATGGAGCTTTGGTGCTGATCATGTTTTGCTCGTGGAAGAGCCTTAGTCAACGGGTCTGCAACATTCAGATCGGTATGTATCTTGCAAATCTCTATGTCTCCCACCGGGACTAGATCACGGATGGAATTGAAGCATCTCTTGATGTGCTTGGTTCTCTTGTGAAATCTGGATTCTTTTGCCAAGGAAATTGCACCAGTATTGTCACAAAAGATTTTCATTGGACCCGATGCAGTAGGTATGACACCTAGATCGGATATGAACTCCTTCATCCAGACTCCTTCGTTTGCTGCTTCCGAAGCAGCTATGTACTCTGCTTCACATGTAGATCCCGCCACAACGCTTTGTTTAGAACTGCACCAGCTGACAACTCCACCGTTTAATGTAAACACGTGTCCGGTTTGCGATTTCGAATCGTCTGGATCAGTGTCAAAGCTTGACATCAACGTAACCATTTACGATGAGCTCTTTGTCACCTCCATATATGAGAAACATATCCTTAGTCCTTTTCAGGTATTTCAGGATGTTCTTGACCGCTGTCCAGTGATCCACTCCTGGATTACTTTGGTACCTCCCTGCTAGACTTATAGCAAGGCACACATCAGGTCTGGTACACAGCATTGCATACATGATAGAGCCTATGGCTGAAGCATAGGGAACATCTTTCATTTTCTCTCTATCTTCTGCATTGGTCGCATTGAGTCTTACTCAATTTCACACCTTGTAACACAGGCAAGAATCCTTTCTTTGCTTGATCCATTTTGAACTTCTTCAAAACTTTGTCAAGGTATGTGCTTTGTGAAAGTCCAATTAAGCGTCTTGATCTATCTCTATAGATCTTAATGCCCAATATGTAAGCAGCTTCACCGAGGTCTTTCGTTGAAAAACTCTTATTCAAGTATCCTTTTATGCTATCCAGAAATTCTATATCATTTCCGATTAGTAATATGTCATCTACATATAATATCAGAAATGCTATAGAGCTCCCACTCACTTTCTTGTAAATACAGGCTTCTCCAAAAGTCTGTACAAAACCAAATGCTTTGATCACACTATCAAAGCGTTTATTCCAACTCCGAGAGGCTTGCACCAATCCATAAATGGATCGCTGAAGCTTGCACACTTTGTTAGCTCCCTTTGGATCGACAAAACCTTCCGGCTGCATCATATACAACTCTTCTTGCAGAAATCCATTCAGGAATGCAGTTTTGACATCCATTTGCCAAATTTCATAATCATAAAATGCGGCAATTGCTAACATGATTCGGACAGACTTAAGCATCGCTACGGGTGAGAAGGTCTCATCGTAGTCAATCCCTTGAACTTGCCGAAAACCTTTTGTGACAAGTCGAGCTTTGTAGACAGTAACATTACCGTCAGCGTCAGTCTTCTTCTTGAAGATCCATTTATTCTCAATTGCTTGCCGATCATTGGGCAAGTCAACCAAAGTCCACACTTTGTTCTCATACATGGATCCCATCTCAGATTTCATGGCTTCAAGCCATTTTGCGGAATCTGGGCTCACCATCGCTTCTCCATAGTTCGTAGGTTCATCATGATCTAGTAGCATGACTTCCAGAACAGGATTACCGTACCACTCTGGTGCGGATCTTACTCTGGTTGATCTACGAGGTTCAGTAGTATCTTGTTCTGAAGTTTCATGATCATCATCATTAGCTTCCTCACTAATTGGTGTAGGTGTCACAGAAACCGGTTTCTGTGATGTACTACTTTCCAATAAGGGAGCAGGTACAGTTACCTCATCAAGTTCTACTTTCCTCCCACTCACTTCTTTCGAGAGAAACTCCTTCTCTAGAAAGGATCCATTCTTAGCAACAAATGTCTTGCCTTCGGATCTGTGATAGAAGGTGTACCCAACAGTCTCCTTTGGGTATCCTATGAAGACACATTTCTCCGATTTGGGTTCGAGCTTATCAGGTTGAAGTTTTTCACATAAGCATCGCAGCCCCAAACTTTTAGAAATGACAACTTTGGTTTCTTGCCAAACCACAGTTCATAAGGCGTCATCTCAATGGATTTTGATGGTGCCCTATTTAACGTGAATGCGGCCGTCTCTAAAGCATAACCCCAAAACGATAGGCGGTAAATCTGTAAGAGACATCATAGATCGCACCATATCAAGTAAAGTACGATTACGACGTTCGGACACACCATTACGCTGTGGTGTTCCGGGTGGCGTGAGTTGCGAAACTATTCCGCATTGTTTCAAATGTAGACCAAACTCGTAACTCAAATATTCTCCTCCACGATCAGATCGTAGAAACTTTATTTTCTTGTTACGATGATTTTCAACTTCACTCTGAAATTCTTTGAACTTTTCAAATGTTTCAGACTTATGTTTCATTAAGTAGATATACCCATATCTGCTTAAGTCATCTGTGAAGGTGAGAAAATAACGATATCCGCCACGAGCCTCAACTTCATCGGACCACATACATCTGTATGTATGATTTCCAACAAATCTGTTGCTCTCTCCATAGTACCGGAGAACGGTGTTTTTGTCATCTTACCCATAAGGCACGGTTCGCAAGTACCAAGTGATTCATAATCAAGTGGTTCCAAAAGTCCATCAGTATGGAGTTTCTTCATGCGCTTTACACCGATATGACCTAAACGGCAGTGCCACAAATAAGTTGCACTATCATTATCAACTCTGCATCTTTTGGCTTCAACATTATGAATATGTGTGTCACTACTATCGAGATTTAATAAGAATAGACCACTCTTCAATGGGTGCATGACCATAAAAGATATTACTCATATAAATAGAACAACCATTATTCTCTGATTTAAATGAATAACCGTCTCGCATCAAACAAGATCCAGATATAATGTTCATGCTCAATGCTGGCACCAAATAACAATTATTTAGGTCTAATACTAATCCCGAAGGTAGATGTAGAGGTAGCGTGCCGACCGCGATCACATCGACTTTGGAACCATTTCCCACGCGCATCGTCACCTCGTCCTTAGCCAATCTTCGCTTAATCCGTAGTCCCTGTTTCGAGTTGCAAATATTAGCAACAGAACCAGTATCAAATACCCAGGTGCTACTGCGAGCATTAGTAAGGTACACATCAATAACATGTATATCACATATACCTTTGTTCACCTTGCCATCCTTCTTATCCGCCAAATACTTGGGGCAGTTCCGCTTCCAGTGACCAGTCTGCTTGCAGTAGAAGCACTCAGTTTCAGGCTTAGGTCCAGACTTGGGTTTCTTCTCTTGAGCAGCAACTTGCTTGCTGTTCTTTTTGAAGTTCCCCTTCTTCTTCCCTTTGCCCTTTTTCTTGAAACTAGTGGTCTTGTTGACCATCAACACTTGATGCTCCTTCTTGATTTCTACCTCGCAGCTTTCAGCATTGCGAAGAGCTCGGGAATAGTCTTATTCATCCCTTGCATATTATAGTTCATCACGAAGCTCTTGTAGCTTGGTGGCAGTGATTGGAGAATTCTGTCAATGACGCAATCATCTGGAAGATTAACTCCCAATTGAATCAAGTGATTATTATACCCAGACATTTTGAGTATATGCTCACTGACAGAACTGTTCTCCTCCATCTTGCAGCTATAGAACTTATTGGAGACTTCATATCTCTCAATCCGGGCATTTGCTTGAAATATTAACTTCAACTCCTGGAACATCTCATATGCTCCATGACGTTCAAAACGTCGTTGAAGTCCCGATTCTAAGCCGTAAAGCATGGCACACTGAACTATCGAGTAGTCATCAGCTTTGCTCTGCCAGACGTTCATAACATCTGGTGTTGCTCCAGCAGCAGGCCTGGCACCCAGCGGTGCTTCCAGGACATAATTCTTCTGTGCAGCAATGAGGATAATCCTCAAGTTACGGACCCAGTCCGTGTAATTGCTACCATCATCTTTCAACTTTGCTTTCTCAAGGAACGCATTAAAATTCAACGGAACAACAGCACGGGCCATCTATCTACAATCAAACATAAACAAGCAAGATACTATCAGGTACTAAGTTCATGATAAATTTAAGTTCAATTAATCATATTTCTAAAGAACTCCCACTTAGATAGACATCCCTCTAATCCTCTAAGTGATCACGTGATCCAAATCAACTAAACCATGTCCGATCATCACGTGAGATGGAGTAGTTTCATTGGTGAACATCACTATGTTGATCATATCTACTATATGATTCACGCTCGACCTTTCGGTCTCCATGTTCCGAGGCCATATCTGTATATGCTTGGCTCGTCAAGTATAACCTGAGTATTCCGCGTGTGCAACTGTTTTGCACCCGTTGTATTTGAACGTAGAGCCTATCACACCCGATCATCACGTGGTGTCTCAGCACGAAGAACTTTCGCAACGGTGCATACTCAGGGAGAACACTTCTTGATAATTAGTGAGAGATCATCTTATAAATGCTACCGTCAATCAAAGCAAGATAAGATGCATAAAAGATAAACATCACATGCAATCAATATAAGTGATATGATATGGCCATCATCATCTTGTGCTTGTGATCTCCATCTTCGAAGCACCGTCATGATCACCATCGTCACCGGCCGACACCTTGATCTCCATCGTAGCATCGTTGTCGTCTCGCCAATCTTATGCTTCCACGACTATCGCTACCGCTTAGTGATAAAGTAAAGCATTACAGCGCAATTGCATTGCATACAATAAAGCGACAACCACATGGCTCCTGCCAGTTGCCGATAACTCGGTTACAAAACATGATCATCTCATACAATAAAATTTAGCATCATGTCTTGACCATATCACATCACAACATGCCCTGCAAAAACAAGTTAGACGTCCTCTACTTTGTTGTTGCAAGTTTTACGTGGCTGCTACGGGCTTAAGCAAGAACCGTTCTTACCTACGCATCAAAACCACAACGATAGTTTGTCAAGTTGGTGCTGTTTTAACCTTCGCAAGGACCGGGCGTAGCCACACTCGGTTCAACTAAAGTTGGAGAAACTGTACACCCGCAGCCACCTATGTGCAAAAAGCACGTCGGGAGAACCGGTCTCGCGTAAGCGTACGCGTAATGTCGGTCCGGGCCGCTTCGTCCAACAATACCGCCGAACCAAAGTATGACATGCTGGTAAGCAGTATGACTTATATCGCCCACAACTCACTTGTGTTCTACTCGTGCATATAACATCAACGCATAAAACCTAGGCTCTGATACCACTGTTGGGGAACGTAGTAATTTCAAAAAAATTCCTACGCACACGCAAGATCATGGTGATGCATAGCAACGAGAGGGGAGAGTGTGATCTACGTACCCTTGTAGACCGACAGCGGAAGCGTTATGACAACGCGGTTGATGTAGTCGTACGTCTTCACGGCCCGACCGATCAAGCACCGAAACTACGGCACCTCTGAGTTCTAGCACACGTTCAGCTCGATGACGATCCCCGGACTTCGATCCAGCAAAGTGTCGGGGAAGAGTTCCGTCAGCACGATGGCGTGGTGACGATCTTGATGTTCTACTGTCGCAGGGCTTCGCCTAAGCACCACTATAATATTATCGAGGACTATGGTGGAGGGGGGCACCGCACACGGCTAAGAGAACGATTTTGAAGATCAACTTGTGTGTCTAGAGGTGCCCCCCTGCCCCCGTATATAAAGGAGCAAGGGGGGTGCGGCCGGCCCTAGGAGGAGGCGCGCCGGAGGAGTCCTACTCCTACCGGCAGTAGGACTCCCCCCCTTTCCCTGGTTGGATTAGGACTTGGGGGGAAGGAGGAGAGGGAAGAAAGGAAAGGGGGGGGGGCGCCGCCCCCCTCCTTGTCCAATTCGGACTTGGGGGGAGGGGCTGCGCGGCAGCCCCTAGGCCTCCTCTCCTCTTTCTCCACTAGGCCCATTAAGGCCCATTAGGTTACCGGGGGATTTCGGTAACCTCCCGATACTCCAATAAGATGTCGATTTCACCCAGAACACTTCCGATGTCCAAACATAGGCTTCCAATATATCAATCTTTATGTCTTGACCATTTCGAGACTCCTCGTCATGTCCGTGATCACATCCGGGACTCCAAACTAACTTCGGTACATCAAAATATATAAACTCATAATGAAACTGTCATCGTAACATTAAGCGTGCGGACCCTACGGGTTCGAGAACAATGTAGACATGACTAAGACATGTCTCCGGTCAATAACCAATAGCGGAACCTAGATGCTCATATTGGCTCCCACATATTCTACGAAGATTCACTAGGTTTTTGCATAATGTTGAATCATATGCTACTACCAACATCCCATAATTTTGGTGGAGGCCAGAAAGAAATATTTAAATGGGTTGTAGTGCAAAATTGCACTCTGGACCAGAGAAGAAAAATTGATGCAGAGCTCAAAATATTATATGAATAAAAGATATTTTTGTATAAAAGTGATTTAAAAACATCACATGACATCTCCAAATTTTGGTTGGAATTTTAAGTAAATTTATCAAATGGTTGTAGTGCAAATATGGCCACATAACCTGTAAAAACCATTTTTCAACAAAATAAAGATCAAGCAAATTAATTATGTAATTATTTATACTGATAAAAGAAAAGTTTTTCTTGAGAGGTTAATCAAGTCCAATAACATATTTGAAAGGTTTTCACTTTAGGGAACAACTCAAGGATAATAAGAAAGGAAATGTTTAAAAAAATCAAAAGGGAGTCCAAAAAAATCAAAGTTTTAATTCCTGGCAAAAAATTTAATTTAAAAAAACAAGGCCAAAAATTTTGGGGTGTCACAGGATTCAAAGGCTCTAAACCCGGTCAGCGGAAAAAGCCATTCAAAAGAAGCACTCCGGGCCTGTCCAGTTTGGACCGTATAGTCGACCGCTTGTGTCAAATACATAGCACCCCCGACAAGCCAGCCAACCACACCAACAGGGATTGTTGGGTGTTCAATCAGGCTGGCAAGTTAAATGCCGAAAACAAATATAAGGGGTCACATAGCGATGATGAGGAGGAGACCCGGCAGCCGAACACTGGAGGACAGAAGAGGTTCCCCCCACAAGTGCGTACGGTGAACATGATATACGCAACCCACATCCCCAAGAGGGAGTGGAAGCGTGCGCTAAGGGACGTATATGCTTTGGAGCCAGTCGCCCCAAAGTTCAACCCATGGTCCTCTTGTCCGATCACCTTCGATCGCAGGGACCACCCCACTAGTATCCGTCATGGCGGATTCGCCGCACTGGTCCTAGACCCAATCATTGACGGATTTCACCTCACTCGAGTCCTTATGGATGGCGGCAGCAGCCTGAACCTGCTTTACCAGGACACAGTGCGCAAAATGGGTATAGACCCCTCAAGGATCAAACCCACAAAAATGACCTTCAAAGGCGTCATACCAGGTGTAGAGGCCCATTGCACAGGCTCAGTCACACTAGAAGTGGTCTTCGGATCCCCGAATAACTTCCGAAGCGAAGAGTTAATCTTCGATATAGTCCCGTTCCACAGTGGCTATCATGCACTGCTCGGGTGAACCGCATTTGCGAGATTCAATGCGGTACCGCATTATGCATACCTCAAGATCAAGATGCCAGGACCTCGGGGGGTCATCACAGTTAATGGAAACACAGAGCGCTCTCTCCGCACGGAGGATCACACTACGGCCCTCGCAGTAGAAGCGCAAAGCAGCCTCTTAAGGCAATACACTAGTTCGGCGACTAAGGACCCGGACACCTTCAAGCGCGCCCGGAGTAATCGGCAACAAGACCGCCTGGCACATTTCGAGCTCGCATAGCAATGCGGCCCCCACCCCGATCCCAGCCAAACGGCAAAATCCGTGCCACGCGTACATAATTACGCATTAAAAATACCATCGGCATAGGTGGGGAGGGGGCACGACTACGGCACGCCCCAAGACGCGGCTCAGCCGCACTAGGGGCTTCCCGCTTTGTTATTTTTCTCTTTCAAGACTTTAATCTCTGGAAACCCTATCCGGCAACATGATTGCCGGACACATGATGCAGCAACCAAGGAGGCAGAAAGCTACGTCGCACCACGGAACTCCCGGGTGGATTACAATAACGAGTGAAATAATTGCTTTAATACCATTCCTCAGGTTGCCCTTGGAGGGGACATGTCAAATAGTCCTACTTTTTGCTTATCGCACTACTTGTATCATTCTACTTTAACGCACCTTTTTGAATAAACAACGCATAGCACTAAGATTATTATTGCATTCTTCTTATATATATATATATATATATATGTTCATTCATGACATCCAGCACCCGTATACTCTGGTACGGCCAATACGCTAGGGGCTTAAGCATACCCCATAATACGGCGTGAGAAGTCCGAACACTTTCGACAGTGCGGCACCCCGAACTTATAGCATTATATGCATCAACTCCGAATCATGTCTTGGGTCAATAGTTGGGTTTGCCCTGCTCCCATGTTTTGGTACCTCATGTTCCGCTATATCGGCTATGGTAGCACTGGGAGAACTACTGCGATTGTGCCCCGGTTCTGGCTGGGCTAAGCACCTCAGTAGAGAAAGCTAAAACTGACTGTCATGATAAGGCGAGAGACTGGTCGCTGTTCGAGAGGTTTCGAGTCCCTAAAGACTTATGCCGCTTAGAGCGAGGAGTCGGCTTTGTCCAGCTTAAGGCGTGTATAGCGCCCCGAATTCGGCCTTCCGAATACTAGGGGCTTCGCCAAAATTTAAAATTATAGAATTCTATGGCTAAGTGAGAGTGATAAAGCATTATAGTCTGATTGCCTTGTTCGTTGTGCTGAGCACCTCCCTCGAAGGATCCAAAAATGGGAACAAGAGTGCTCAGGTTTATCCCGAACACCCCAGCACTCGTGGCATGGGGGAAGAAGTCGACGACTAGCCATCTCTCAGATTTGATAAACAGCTGAACAGAAGGTAATATTTTAAATTCAAACAAGCGTTGCATAGCGCATATGAACAAGTTTTCATAATACAGGATCACACGAGCAAGTTCATTCAAATATTACATCTTTCGCACACTCGTCCGCTACAAGACGGGCACCCTTCAGGACACCCTCATAATACATCTCGGAGTGGCGATGCTCCTTGCCCTGCGGCGGCCCCTCCTTCACCAGCTTCATAGTGTCCATCTTGGCCCAGTGCACCTTCGCACGGGCGAAAGCCCAGCGCGCACCTTCGATGCAGACGGACTGCTTGATGACTTCCAGCCGTGGGCAGGCATCCACAAGCTGCCTCACCAGGCCGAAGTAGCTATTGGGAAGGGCGTCGCCAGGCCACATCCGGACTATAAAGCCCTTCATGGCCTGTTCGGCCGCCTTGTGCTGCTCGACCAGTTGCTTCAGCTGGTCGCTCATAGGCATCGGGTGTTCAGTCCCAGTATACTGAGACCAGAACAGCTTCTCCGTCGAGCTTCCCTCCTCGGCCTGGTAAAACTTGGCGGCATCCGACACGCTGGGGGAAAATCTGCGGTGCTCCTGGAGAGCTCCGGACTCGGGTAAGTAACAAGTAATTTACTTTCACATGCTTGCTTTTCATATTGAATGCCTTACCCGCCGCTATCTTCCTCATTGCCTCAATCTCCTGGAGGGCCTCTTGGGCTTCACCTTGGCACTCTTTGTGCTCTCAAGTGCCGCGGCAAGCTCAGACTCTCACGTCTTCGAGTCAAGCTCCAACGCCTCGTGCTTCGTCACGAGAGCTTGGAGCTCTTGCTGCACCTCGGCCACCTGTGCCTCTTGCTTTTCCCACTCGGTGCGCTTCTGGGCCGCTTTGTTTTCGGCCTTGGACAGCGCTTGCTTCAGGGTCGCCACTTCCGTCATGGCCCCTGGCAAATTCATGATGATCCTGTCATTTTGCAATCGCATCTTTGTGTGTGTGTGTGTGTGTCTATATATATACAAGGCATTACTCACCTTTGTTCTCCTCGAGCTGCCTCTTGGCAAGGCCGAGCCCTTTCTCGGACCCCTCGAGGTCCTGCTTCAGTGCGGCGACCTCCGCAGTCAGTGTGGCAGAGGTCAGCAGCGAAGCCTGCATATGCATATAGACATACTTATATTAGACTCCTAAAGATATTATTTGATCCTCTATTCGGCTTTTCTTTGTGAACACCAAACAGAGCATCAGGGGCTGTTGTCTATGCAGTAATATTTTTCCTATATTTTAAATACTTACCTCAAAGCCTATTAGAAGGCTGGCATAGGCTTCAGTCAGTCCGCTCTTGGCGGACTGAACCTTCTTGATCACAGCACTCATAATAGTGCAGTGCTCTTCATCGATGGAAGCGCCACGAAGCGCTCCCAGCAGGTTGTCCGGTGCCTCTGGATGGACAGAGGTCACCGGCATGGGCGTCTTATCCCTTTTGGAAGGGGGCCGTGTCGGTGTCAAAACCGGCGGATCTCGGGTAGGGGGTCCCGAACTGTACGTCTAGGCCGGATGGTAACAGGAGGCAGGGGACACGATGTTTTACCCAGGTTCGGGCCCTCTTGATGGAGGTTAAACCCTACGTCCTGCTTGATTAATATTGATGATATGGGTAGTACAAGAGTAGATCTACCACGAGATCAGAGAGGCTAAACCCTACAAGCTAGCCTATGGTATGATTGTATGTTGTGATTGTTGTCCTACGGACTAAAACCCTTCGGTTTATATAGACACCAGAGAGGGTTAGGGTTAGACAAGGTCGGTTACAAAGGAGGAGATATCCATATATGTATTGCCTAGCTTGCCTTCCACGCCAAGTAGAGTCCCATCCGGACACGAGACGAAGTCTTCAATCTTGTATCTTCATAGTCTAACAGTCCGGCCAATGGAGATAGTCCGGCTGTCCGGAGACCCCCTAATCCAGGACTCCCTTAGTAGCCGCTGAACCAGGCTTCAATGACGATGAGTCCGGCGCGCAGTATTGTCTTCGGCATTGCAAGGCGGGTTCCTTCTCCGAATACATCACAGAAGAATTTGAATACGAGGATAGTGTCCGACCCTGCAAAATAAGTTCCACATTCCACCGTAGAGAGAATAATATTTTTGCAGATCTAATTTGCTGGCTAGTTTTGGCAACATGACATTGTGTCATGGCCCGGCAATTATTCGAACCGTTTTTCTTCAACCAACTCCACACATAACGCGAGGCGGTTTCTTGACACGTCTTGCCGAAGCGGAGATCGTGTTCCCCCAATTACAGGATTCTCATTAATGCGGTCATGGGTAACCCAACCGTGTCTAGGACTCCTAGATTATAGGCAAGTCCTAAACGGCTACGGAGAGGACGCTTGATATTCACCCTCTTTATAAAGGGACAAGGTTTTCACTTTTTCCCTCTCGTGCTCAATCGAACCCTTCCCTCGCCTTGAGTTCTAACACCCAAAGCCCAGGTTAGGTGCTCTGGATCTTCAATCATGTCCGGATCCAGCCTTCAAGTCCAATGGATGCCCTCCTCCATTACGGAAGAGGACATTAAGAAGTTGAGGGAGGCCAGATACCTGACCGCTGAGGTTTCGCATCGGCTGCCTGCTCGAGGGCAGATCGTCCCTACTCCCAAACCCAACGAGAACGTCGTGTTCGTCTCCCACTTCCTCCGAGGTCTAGGCCTCACTCTGGATCCCTTCGTCAGGGGTTTGATGTTCTATTACGGGCTAGATTTCCACGATCTAGCTCCGGACTCCTTTCTCCACATCTCGACATTTATTATCGTGTGTGAGGCCTTCCTCCGCGTTACCCCTCACTTCGGCATGTGGCTCAAGACCTTTGAAGTAAAGCAGAAGATGATCGAGGGGCAACATGCAGCGTGCGGAGGTGCATCAATAGGCAAGATGGCAGGAGCCCCATGGCCGAAAGGTTCCTTTCCAGAGGTGTCCAAATTGTGGCAACGGGAGGGGTTTTACGTCAGGGCTCCCAGAAGTGCCAAGTGGGCGGCTGCCCCCGCTTTCCGCTTGGGCCCCCCACCACAACTGATGTCATGGATTAGCAGAGGTCTGAGCTGGGGTCCAGCCAAGGACGTGCCTATACTGCAAAGCCGCATCCGAGATCTCTTCAAGGGAGATTTTACTTTGGTTGTGGTAATACAAGTTATGCTGGTTCGTCGAGTCCAACCTTGCAAACGCCGGCCCCTTCGCTTGTGGGAGTTCAACCCAGAGGGACCGCGTGCCATTCAAAGTTTCCTCGGCCTGACGCACGAGGAGATGTACAAGTCATTCTTCGGACCTCAAGTAGAGTGTATGGATATTACCGAGGACGTGGGCCTGAGCAGTAACCGCGCCGCCGAACAAGTAAGAAATCCTCTGGCCGAACACACTGTCTTTTATTCGTCATGAAGTTATTTCTGAGAGTTCGCTTTTTGACCAGGACTGGCTAACAAAGGCGAAGATGATTCGGTGTTTGGCCCCCCTCCCCGAGGGTTTGGAAAATCCGGTATTGGAAAAGATGCTCGAGGTCGCACCTTGCCCAGAGCCCTCGAAGGAAGATACGGGGGGGATAATACGGGCGGACGCGGGCCCCCATCGCTGCCCGTTCCAACCGAGGGAATGAGCGTCTCCATGTAGGAGGATAACCGGGGGAGGAAAAGGACTGCTTCCGAGGGTTCGGAAGCCGAAGCCTCTAAACGGGAGAAGAAGTCTCCCACAGAGGGTCCTGCCTCGGGGGGTGCTTTTGCCGCACAAAGTCCGCGGGGGGATCAGCCCTCCAACGAGTCGTAAGTGATCCAAAATACTTTAATAGTAGAGGTATGCTATCTTTCTTCTGAGAAAATAACCACCGCATATATCTTGCAGTTCGGGCCTTAGCCCCTCTCAGCTGAGCTCGTCTTCGAGGGATCTTCATCCAGAGATGATGGAGAGCGAAACGCCTCCCCCGGACTCCTCCGCTCAAGAAGCGGGCGACCCCAAAGTGTCATCACGGAGGGCCTCTCCGGATCCGGTGAGGCCAGAAGATAATCCCATAGACCCCCGAAGTCCCCAGCGTCCGGCTCCCGAAGAGGGCAGACAAAAGAGTTTGGCACCGTCTGGTATGCGGTCGGACATTCTGAGGGAGCTGGTGGGGCGAGCGGCCATCTCAGAAGAACATCGTACGCTGATGGGTACAGTGATGGAGAGAATTTCGTCCGCCGAAAGCGGATTACATGAAGCCTTTATGAGTCTACTGACAGGCTTTGAGGTACGTGAGATAATATGTGATAGTACTGCACATGTTGGGTGTGCCCTGTGTAGATAGTAGCCCCTGAGACTCTGGTTGTCGTCGAGAACGGCAGCGAACAGAGGATCATATTCCCAGGCAGTAACCAGACTACCCTTATGTGCAGGTGGTGGAAGCTCCGGTGGCTAGCCGGACTAGTGAGTTTGCCAAATTAAAACGGCAACTGGATGCGGCAGACGCCGACATCGAGCTTGTTAACAAGCGGCTTGACGAATCACAGGGTAAGTAATGTTTTCTGGTAAATGCCACACAATAAGAGCAGCATGATGCCAGTATCTTTAATATGTTATGACTGCAGACGGAGCTGCCACCGTGGAGACCCTTCAGGCGGAACTCGCCCGAGCCAAGGAACAAGCGAGGATTAGTAATGCGGCTGCTTTGAAGGCGGCCGAAGAGTTGAAAGACGAGAAGGCCGCGCATTGCGAGAGCCAAGAGAAGATGGCCAAGATGGCCGTAGAATTAAAAGACACTGTCGACCGTTGACGGGTCCTTGAAAAAGAAAACCGAGCGAAGGCAATGGACCTTGAGAAGGCCACGATGGCGGACAGAGACACCCGTTCTGCTATGAGAGCGAAGAAGGAGGAGCTGCGGGAAGCCGGGGATATTGCGGCTGGGAAACCCTTCATGTTACGGAGGAAGTTCGGAGATCCACGGTATGCCCCTCTGGATCGGCTGGGGAGTTCGGCAGATGCATATATGGATTTGGCAGCGAGCACTGCCGATGCGGCCAGGTACTTCCAAGGTCAGACAGATCGTGAAGTGGACAAGCTGTTCTGGTCGCAGTTCGACGTTTCAGAGCGTACGCTTTCATTGACTGACCAGCTAGCCGAATGGGCCGAACTAAATAGGTTGTCCGGACTCGCCATGAGGTCTGTTGTGGATCAGCTATGGCCGGAAAAGCCAAAGTCGAACAGCTATTTCAGCTTAGTGCAGCAGTTCCTTGGTGCGGTGCCGCGCATTAATGCGATGAAGAGGTCAGCATGCATAGAAGGCTCGCGGATGGCCCTTGCCCATGTTAAAGCATACTGGGCGAAGATGGACGCTACCACTGTTGCGGCACAGGGTTCGGCCATAGGCCGAGTGGCTGTCGACCACTATTTCGAGGAGGTTCTCGAGGGTGCTCGTTTGATAGAGGCCCAATGCTCGAAGAATATTATGTTTGAGTGATATGTATTCTCATTGTAAACACAATGTTTTTATGAAATTTTATAAGGCTATGTTTATACTTTTGCCTGAAAGTAGTATGATGCCTCCTGTGCGGCTGTTTATGTATACATGTGTATAACCTGAAAGATTGCAGCCGTCGGCTTCAACCCCCACGCATATAATGGGGAGGTGCTCGCGAAAAACACGTGTTCGCACTTAACCCAACGTCTTGGTCCTATTAAGGAGGTGATAGCGTAGCGAACGAGGCAACCAGACTATAATGCTTTAACACTTTCAATTAGCCATAGGAGTTTGACAGTGGGGCTACTAGATAGCCCCTGGTGGCTCCGCACTCTCCCGATTGCGGGGTGCGTACATGCCTGGCCGGGAAACGGCCCTTCGTTAAGGCGGAGGAATTCTAACATTCCGATAGGTCATCGAGTGGTTGACCAGTCTCACGCTATATCATGACAGTCAGTTTTCGGCTTTCTCTACTGAGGTGCTCGTTCGGATGATCCAGGGCACAATCGTAGTAGTTCTCCTGGTGCTACCTTAGCCGATAAAGCGAAACGTAAGGCACCAAAACACAGGAGCCAGGAAAACCCAACATTTGACCAAAGACAATGATTCGGAGCTGATGCATATAAGACCAAACTCGCGACGCCGAACACTCCCTAAGGTATTCGGTCTTTATGGTATAAACCGGGCCTAAATAGTGCCCTATGTGAGAAGCCCCTTTTGTCCAGGTACGTGCATTATTCTAACGTGGCCACATGCCAAGACGTCAGCATCCTTCCCAATTGTGCTGGGAATTCGGTGGATGTGTATCAACAAGAGACAGTAAAAAAGTTTACGCAGGGTCTTAATCTAAAAAGAATCCTTGGAACGGGTCCCTGTTGCACGTCTGCGCATGTGTCTCTGTTGTGCCGTATCCTGGACGGGTGTAGCACGATGATCATCTGTAAAAGAGAGGAACTTAGGTGAAAAAAGTTGTCGTGCAAAAATATAGTTTTTAAAGAAACCATGTACAACTAAAAATGAGTAGAAATTGCCGCTTGTCTGCGCACGTTGAGCCCCTTGTATTTGTAATAGGGGTGTGACCATTGACCCGGTATGAATTACATATAGTTGTGCCGGACTCGTCTAACCGTGTCCGAGGTCTTGACGACCTGTTAAATGCTTTAGTTCGTCAGGCCGTTTTTAGTGTGCGGCTGCCAAGGCAGCCGCGCTCTCTTCGGCGCACAATGATCGCTTAATACTTCTGTTCACTGTAATGATGCCACGTGGGCCGGGCATCTTTAGTGTGAGGGAAGCGTAGTGCGGTATTGCATTAAAGCGAACGAAAGCTTCGCGTCTGAGTAGTGCTTGATAGCCACTTTGGAACGGAGCGATGTGGAAGGTTAAATGTTCGCTACGGAAGTTATCGGGGAAGCCGAATATGACCTTTAGTAGCAGGGAACCCGTGCAATGAGCCCCTGGGCCTGGCGTTACTCCTTTAAAGGTAGTATTGCTTTGGCAAATTTTTGTTGGGTCTATCCCCATTTCGCGGATTGTATCCTGGTATATCAGGTTTAGACTGCTGCCACCGTCCATCAGGAGTCGTGTGAAGTGGTATCAGTCAATTATTGGGTCTAATACCAGGGCAACCCATCCTGCACGACGGATACTTGCTGAGTAATCACGATGGTCGAAAGTGATCGGTTGATACGACCAGTGGCAGGGCTCTGCAGTGATAGGCCCTTGGGCATATTTTTCTGGGAGTGCCGTTTTGTTTCTTCCCTTGATCACGTGTAACACGTTTACTGTTTTGACTTCTGGTGGAAATTTCTTTTGTTCCCCAGTGTCTTGCTTGGGAGGCTCATCCTCGTCTTCGCTTGGTGTATCCTCCCCCTTGTGTACGGCGTTGAGCTTGCCGGACTGCTTGAAGACACAGCATTCTCTGTGGGTATGATTAGCGAGTTTACCAGGGGTGCTATGGATCTGACATATTTGGTCCAGAATTTTGTTTAGGCTGGACAGTTCGTCTCTAGCGCCTTTAGAGGGCGGCTTTTGCTGACCCGGCCGAGAGCTTTTGAATCCGGTGTTTACTACCGTGCTCTTCGTGCTGTCTTCTTTATTCCGGCGTTTGTTATTGCTGTTGTGCCGTGATTTCCCATTTCCATCTCTAACTTCAGATGTACTGGGGTCGCTGGTGCTGCATCTGGCTAGCCAGCTATCCTCGCCCGCGCAAAAGCGGGTCATGAGGCTTGTTAATGCTTCCATTGTTCTCGGCTTTTCTTGGCCGAGGTGTCTGGCAAGCCATTCGTCACGGACGCTATGCTTAAAAGCTTCCAAGGCTTCGGCGTCCGTACAGTCGACAATTTGGTTCTTTTTAGTAAGAAACTTGTTCCAAAGTTTTGGGATGACTCTCCGGGCTGTTGAGTTATATGACTCAAATCGTCCGCGTCCGGAGGTCGGACATAAGTCCCTTGAAAATTTGCCCGAAAAGCGTCTTCAAGCTCTTCCCAGCTTCCAATGGAGTTTTCGGGGAGGCTTTTAAGCCAGTGACGAGCTGGCCCTTTGAGCTTGAGGGGTAAGTACTTGATGGCATGCAGATCATCTCCTCGAGCCATATGGATATGGAGGATATAGTCCTCAATCCAGACCCCAGGGTATGTTGTTCCGTTGTATGCCTCTATGTTTACGGGTTCGAATCCCTCTGGAAATTCATGGTCCAGTACCTCGTCGGTGAAACATAGGGGGTATGCGGCACCCCTGTATCTGGGTGTACCGCGTTGTTCGAATGTTTGTTGTGTTACATCATATGCTGGGGCGCGCTTGCGTGGTCCATAGATGGATCTGGTTGCGTCGTCCTTTTGGTGCGAGCCCTCGCGTGGATCGCGTATTGACTTGTGGGTGGCGTTGTTTGCCACTCTATGTTGGCCGTGAGGTCGTCTATCCGGCCAGGTGGCCGTTTTTATTTTCGGTTGTGGGATGTCTGAGGCCTCCTCATCGAATTCAGGTAGCAACTTCCGCTTTGGGTAGCTCTTGGTGGGGCGATTGTCGCCGTACTTCGCTGCTGTGTTGAGTACTTTGCTCCATCTGATTTGGAGTGTGTCCTGCGCAGCCTTGATCCTTTGCTTCTGCTTTTTCAGACTGCTCACGGTGGCAACAAGCCTTTGATGGGCATTCTGCTGCTCCGGGTGCTTGTCCGGTGTTATGTCGTCCGGACTATTATCTTTGATAGAATTAGTTTGTTCGGTTTGATTCTCCGTATTGCCGTGGTCCGGCAGTGGGTCGCCCTGCTCCAACGCTGGGTCTGTATGATTGTTATTTCTGCCGAGGCGGGATTTGGGGCGGCGCTTGCGCCGGCGCTTTGACTGCTTCTCGAGGGAACAAGCCTTCGGTGCATCCTTCTGTTCCTCGTCGTCGTCTTCTTTTGGTGTGTCCACCATGTATACGTCATATGATGAGGTGGTCATCCAGCGCTCTGTGGGCGGTGGTTCCTCTTCGCCTCCCGCATCGTCGTCCATACCGTCGATGTCTTCGGGGTCAAAGTTGAGCATGTCGGTTGAGTCGTCGACAGTGGCTATTAAGTGGGTGGTGGGTGGGCGTCGAATTTCTTCGTCGTCCGCATCCCAATCCTGTTGGCCATAATCCGGCCAGGGCTCTCCTGACAAAGAGAGAGACCTTAGTGAATTCAGAATGTCGCCGAAGGGCGAGTGCTGAAAGATATCCGCGGCGGTGAATTCCATGATCGGTGCCCAATCGGATTCGATTGGCAGGGGCGTGGATGGTTCGGAGTCCGGAAAAGAGTCCGACACCTTGGAGTCACGGGCTGCGCAGAGGGTTAGGCAGGTGTTTGGCTCGATCGCCGTTGAGACTGCAGCCCCTGAGGCGGTGTCTAACCACCCGTCCTCAACTGGCGCAGTTGGCTCCGAGCTAAGGGTCGGAGTTGATGCGGGCGCAGCCTCTGGGGTACTGTTTGGTGGCAGAGCTAGGTCATACCCATCGCGACAGTGCGGCGCGCCCGGCTGTGGCTCGAATCCGTCGAAGATCAAGTCTCCACGGATGTCGGCCGTGTAGTTCAAACTTCCAAATCTGACCCGATGGCCAGGGGCGTAGCTTTCAATCTGCTCGAGAAGTCCAAGCGAATTAGCCCACAGTGCAAAGCCGCCGAATACGAAGATCTATCCGGGGAGAATAGTCTCACCCTGGACCGCATCGCTATCGATGATAGTAGGATCCATCAAGCCTAACGGCGACGACACAGAGCAACTCTCAATGAAAGCACCAATGTCGGGGTCAAAACCGGCGGATCTCGGGTAGGGGATCCCGAACTATGCGTCTAGGCCGGATGGTAACAGGAGGCAGGGGACACGATGTTTTACCCAGGTTCGGGCCCTCTTGATGGAGGTAAAACCCTACGTCCTGCTTGATTAATATTGATGTTATGGGTAGTACAAGAGTAGATCTACCACGAGATCAGAGAGGCTAAACCCTAGAAGCTAGCCTATGGTATGATTTTATGTTGTGATTGTTGTCCTACGGACTAAAACCCTTCGGTTTATATAGACATCGGAGAGGGTTAGGGTTAGACAAGGTCGGTTACAAAGGAGGAGATATCCATATCCGTATTGACTAGCTTGCCTTCCACGCCAAGTAGAGTCCCATCCGGACATGAGACGAAGTCTTCAATCTTGTATCTTCATAGTCTAACAGTCCGGCCAATGGAGATAGTCCGGCTGTCCGGAGACCCCCTAATCCAGGACTCCCTCAGGCCGCCTGCCCGAGTCCAGAACCACTGGAGGTTCTGGCGCGGTGTTCGGCTGAGAGCCGAACTTGGAGCCCCTGGGAGCCGTGCTCCCTTTGCTCGTGGAGTCCGGAAGGTCGCCTTGAGGCGCCTCCGGGACTGTCTCCCCCCGGCTCGGTGCCCCTTGAGACAATACCTCGGCATTGTCCATAGGGCAAGGGGAGGAGGCGGTCGGAAGTGGATCGCTATCCATATCCGACGAATCCAAGGAGCCGTCCAACGAGGATACGTCGATACGGGCTTGGGGCGGTCTGCATAATCATATTCGGCGTCAGGAGAAGCAGTGCGACAAAGGTATGCTATGAGTTACTCTGGTATCCGAATACTTAAGACTTCGCCAGGGGCTTGGCCCTGAGCATCCACTCGTCTTCGCCTTCGGCGGCGGTGGTGGACCAATCCGGAAGGAGAGTCCTTCCTTTCTTGGACCCTTCGGCCTCCCCAGTTGGGGAGGCCTTCCTTTTCTTGTCTTCCTCGGCTGGAGGGGGAGCATCTTCATCTTCCTCCTCGTCTTCATGGGAGGAGTGTGTCGCGGAGTTATCGGACGATGAGTCCGATACCACCTGGCACCGGGAACTCTTTCGGGTTCCCTTGGCCTTCTTCTTGGTCTTCTCCGGCACCTTATAAGGAGCCAGAGTCAGCATCTCCGTCAGGAGAGCGTTCGCAATGTCTTCGGGCAGAGGGGTCAGACAGTCAATCTGCTCCGATGCCTCCACCTAGTCCAGTCAAAGGCATGGGAGCTCAGACCCCGCACGTGGTTAAGCTATGGGAATTAAATATCCTACCAAATGTACAAAACTTACGGGATTCGCAGGGCGCTTCGCGCTTAGCCCGCGATCCTCGGTGAGAGAGGGAGCGACCTCGGCGCCCTTGAACAACACCCTCCAGACGTCTTTGTGCGTCGTGTCGAAGAGCTCGCTTAGAGTCTAGTGCCGGGCCGGGTCGAACTCCCATAAGTTGAAATCCCGTTGTTGACACGGGAGGATCCGGCGGAAGAGCATGACCTGGACTATGTTGACAAGCTTAAGTTTCTTGCTTGTCATGTTCCGGATACACTTCTGGAGTCCGTCCAGCTCCACCGATGAACCCCAGGACAGGCCCTTCTCCTTCCAGGAAGTGAGCTGCGTGGGGATTCTGGATCGAAACTCGAGGGCCGCCACCCAGTTGGTGTCGCGTGGCTCGGTGATGTAGAACCACCCCGATTGCCACCCCTTTACGGTCTCCACGAAGGAGCCCTCGAGCCATGCAACATTGGGCATTTTGCCCACCATGGCTCCGCCGCATTCCGCTTGTTGGCCACCCACCACCTTCGGCTTGATACTGAAGGTCTTTAGCCATAGGCCGAAGTGGGGCCGGATGCGGAGGAAGGCCTCGCACACGATGATGAACGCCGAGATGTTGAGGATGAAATTCGGGGCCAGATCATGAAAGTCCAACCCATAATAGAACATGAGGCCGCGGACAAATGGATGAAGGGGAAACCCCAGTCCGCGGATGAAGTGGGGGAGGAAGACCACCCTCTCGTGAGGTTCTGGGGTAGGGATGACCTGCCCCGTGGCTGGCAGCCGGTGCACGATGTCCGCGGCTAAGTATCCGGCTCCACGCAACTTTTTTATGTGCCCCTCCATCACAGAGGAGGCCATCCACTTGCCTCCCGCTCCGGACATGTTTTGGAGAGAGTTGAGGAGGAGAATGCGGACATGGGCGCTGGAGCTCGAGTGCGCGAGAATGGATGAGCAAGGAGGAAGAAGGCGTGGGTAGGAAAAGGTGAGATCTTATCCCTTTATAAGGGCGGACTAAATTATGCGCCCCCACTTGCCTGGTAAAACTCGCTTATCCCCCAAGCGCCGTAATTGATGGCGCGGTTGGGTTACCCATGTCCGTATTGATGAGAATCCCGTAATAAGGGGAACACGATCTCTGCTTTGACAAGACGTGTCAAGAAACCGCCTCGCGTTATGTGCGGGGCTGGTTAAGGAAAAACGGTTCGAATAATTACCGGGCCAGGGCATGATGTCATGATGCGAAAACGTGTCAGCAGATTAGATTTGTGGAAATATTATTCTCTCTATGGTGGTATGTGGAAACTTATTTTGCAGGGTCGGACACTATCCTTATATTCCAATTCTTCTGTGGTGTATTCGGAGGAGGAACCCGCCTTGCAATGCCGAAGACAAACACTGCGCACCGGACTCATCGTCATTGAAGCCTGTTTCAGGGGCTACTGAGGGAGTCCTGGATTAGGGGGTCTCTGGACAGCCGGACTATATCCTTTGGCCGGACTGTTGGACTATGAAGATACAAGATTGAAGACTTCGTCCCGTGTCCGGATGGGACTCTACTTGGCGTGGAAGGCAATCTAGGCAATACAAATATGTATATCTCCTCCTTTGTAACCGACCTTGTGTAACCCTAGCCCCCTCCGATGTCTATATAAACCAGAGGGTTTTAGTCCGTAGGACAACACATAATCATACCATAGGCTAGCTTCTAGGGTTTAGCCTCTCCGATCTCGTGGTAGATAAACTCTTGTACTACTAATATTATCAAGAATAATCAAGCAGGACGTAGGGTTTTACCTCCATCAAGAGGGCCCGAACCTGGGTAAAACATCGTGTCCCCTGCCTCCTGTTACCATCCGCCTTAGACGCACAGTTCGGGACCCCCTACCCGAGATTCGCCGGTTTTGACACCGACAGAGAGCAACATGGATGGTGCGCCATCTGTCAAAGATTAGTTGGTACTGGAGGAACTGTTCATTCCTCTCAACAAACTGATGATGAACCATAGCATTATAATCTAGATAAGCTGGAGGCAATTCTATATCATTCTCATGTATGAGTATCTCAAGAAAATTAGCTACACGAGTTGCATAAATTCCACCAAACAAATCTCCACTTAAACTATTAAGATGCAACCTACACGCAACAATAGCCCCCAAGTTATATTGTTTATCACCTAATACAGCACTCTTGAGGACACTAAGATCTGGAGCGCACATGTGACAAGCCTCATATTTACACTTAATCCATCTACCCACAAAGAGAGCAAAATAATGTATGGCAGGAAAATGAATGCTCCCTATGGTAGCTTGTTATTCCTCTAGATTCCCCCACAGTGATACTACCAAGAAATTCTTTAGATCAGATTTGCGAGGTTCACTGACATTACCCCACTGCGGGAGTTTACAAGGAGTATTAAAATCTTCTAAGTCCATGGTATAAGATTTATCATAGAGATCAAATAGGACAGTGTGAGAATTGCATGATGATGTCAATTAAAACCTTCTCACAAAGGAATCGGTTAGGTGATAATATTGGGGGCACTTATCTGACACGAAGCCCTCAAGTTCAGCATTACGCACATACGCGTCAAATTCCTCCTTAATTCCTGCTTGGACCATAAAATCTTCTGACGGCCATTCACAAGACCGCACTTGAGCTTCTCTTGGTAGTTCATAGTCCGGCTCACGTATCGCGGGCCTGGGTCCTTGCTTCCTTGAGGAACCACCTTGGTACATTTTCCTAAACATATTTCTTCCTCTGAAAAATTTCTGAAATTTTTAGTGACTCAAAATAAAAGTGAATCAAACTCAACAAGATTGATAGCAACTACTCCTACAAATGCCTAGACGCCATATCATGCATTAAAACTACTTTTGACCACATAAATTTGGCATGCAAGCTCAATAACAGGGTCACCTAAGAAGCAAAAATTTGCAATAAATAAAGCACTAGAACAAAAACTAATTGGACCATTGGAGGAGTCACATACTGAAGAACAATCCCCAAAAGCAGTTTTGTGAACGGAGCTTTGAGCAAGGAGATCAAAAATGGCAGCAATATGAGCTAGAACTCGGGTTTGAGATGGTGGATGATTTTTTCTGGAGGAAGACGAAGTGTGTGGGTGCAAGAATAAGTGGAGGCGGGCCACGAGGGGCCCACGAGGCAGGGGGACGCGCCCAGGGGGTAGGGCGTGCCATGTACCCTTGTGGCTAGGTGGTTGCCCCCTCTGTTGTGTTCTCAGTGCCAATAATTCTTAAATATTCTATAAAAAATCATATTAAATTTTTGGGGCATTTGGAGAACTTTTATTTCCGGGGTATTTTTGTGCAAGGATAATTCAGAAAACAGATAGAAAATACTATTTTTGCTTTATTTAATCTAAATAACAGAAAGTAAAAAGAGGGTATAGAAAGTTGTGCTTTCTAACTTCATCCATCTCATGCTCATCAAAAGGAATCCGCTAACAAGGTTGATCAAGTCTTGTTAACAAACTCATTCCGAATCGCATGAAACCGGAGAATTATTGAATAGCACTAGGTTACCTCAACGGGGATATGCACGTCCCCAACAATAAGAATACCATATTTCTTCTTGACAGTAGGAAGAGGAAATTCAAAACCTCCAATAATAATCATTGAAAATTTTCCAATGGAATTGATACTGTGGACTTGAGGTTGTTTCCTCGGAAAGTGTACCGTATACTCATTACCATTAACATGAAAAGTGACATTGCCTTTGTTGCAACCAATAACAGCCCCTGCAGTATTCAGAAAGGGTCTACCAAGAATAATAGACATACTATCGTCCTCGGGAATATAAAGAATAACAAAGTCCGTTAAAACAGTAGCGTTTGCAACCACAGCAGGCACACCCTCACAAATACCGACAGGTATAGCAGTTGATTTATCAGCCATTTGCAAAGATATTTCAGTAGGTGTCAACTTATTCAAATCAAGTCTATGATATAAAGAGACGGGCATAACACTAACACCGGCTCCAAGATCACATAAAGCAGTTTTAACATAGTTTCTCTTAATGGAGCATGGTATAGTTGGTACTCCGGGATCTCCTAGTTTCTTTGGCATTCCACCTTTAAAAGTATAATTAGCACGCATGGTGGAAATTTCTGCTTCCGGTATCTTTCTTTTATTAGTAACAATATCTTTCATATACTTAGCATAAGGATTCATTTTAAGCATATCAGTCAAACGCATACGCAAAAAGATAGGTCTAATCATTTCAGCAAAGCGCTCAAAATCCTCATCATCCTTTTTCTTGGATGGTTTAGGAGGAAAAGGCATGGGTTTCTGAACCCATAGTTCTCTTTCTTTACCGTGCTTCCTAGCAACGAAGTCTCTCTTATCATAACGTTGATTCTTTGGTTGTGGGTTATCAAGATCAACAGCAGGTTCAATCTCTACATCATTATTATTACTAGGTTGAGCATCAACATGAGCATCATCATTAATATTATCACTAGGTTCATGTTCATTACCAGATTGGGTTTCAACATCAGAAATAGAAATATCATTGGGATTCTCAGGTGTGTCAACAACAGGTTCACTAGAAGCATGCAAAGTTCTATCATTTTTATTTTTCTTCTTCTTAGAAGAACTAGGTGCATCAACATTAGTTCTCTGAGAATCTTGCTCAATTCTCTTAGGGTGTCCCTCAGGATACAAAGGTTCCTGAGTCATTTTAACCCCTCTGAGAATCTTGCTCAAAATCATTCTGAGCTTTAAGTACTTGTTCTACTTGAGTGGTAACCATAGAAGCATGTTTACTAATATGTTTAAGTTCACCTTTAACTCTAGACATATAATCACTCAAGTGTTCAATCATATAAGCATTGCGTTTCAATTGTCTACCAACATAAGCATTGAAGTTTTCTTGTTTAACAATAAAATTATGAAACTCATCCAAGCATTGGCTAGCAGACTTACTACGAGGAATATCACCTTCATCAAATCTATAGAGAGAATTTACCTTTACTACCTGTGTTGGGTTATCAATACCATGTATTTCTTCAATAGATGGTAAATTCTTAACATCTTCTACTTTAATAGTTTTTTCTTTCATAGATTTCTTTTCCTCTTGCATATCTTCAGGACTGAGAAATAGAATACCCATTTTCTTCGGAGTTGGCTTAGGAGTTGGTTCAGGAAGTGTCCAATCATTTTCATTACTCAACATATTATTCATTAGCAATTCAGCTTGATCAACAGTTCTTTCCTTCGAAACACAACCAGCACAACTATCCAGGTGGTCTCTGGAAGCATTGGTTAGTCCATTATAAAAGATATCAAGTATTTCATTTTTCTTGAGAGGATGATCAGGGAAAGCATTAATTAATCAGAGAAGCCTCCCCTAGGCTTGTGGGAGACTCTCTTCTTCAATTTGCACAAAATTATATATTTCCCTTAAGGCAGCTTGTTTCTTATGAGCGGGGAAATATTTAGCAGAGAAGTAATAAATCATATCCTGGGGACTACACACACAACCAGGATCAAGAGAATTAAACCATGTTTTAGCATCACCCTTTAATGAGAACGGAAATAACTTAAGGATAAAGTAATGGTGAGTTTTCTCATCATTAGTGAACTGGGTGGCTATATCATTTAATTTAGTAAGATGTGCCACAACAGTTTCGGATTCATAGCCATAAAAAGGATCAGATTAAACCAAAGCAATTAACTCAGGATCGACAGAGAAATCATAATCTTATCAGAAATACAGATAGGTGAAGTAGGAAAAGCAGGGTCATATTTCATTCTAGCATTCAAAGACTTTTCTTTCAGCTTAGCTAATAATTTCTTAAGATCATATCTATCATTGCAAGCTAAAAAGTCTCTAGCAGTTTCTTCATCCATAACATAACCCTCAGGCACAACAGGCAATTCGTATCTAGGGGGAGAATCTTCATCATCACTTTCATCAATATTATCAGTTTCAATACTTTCATTCTCTCTAACCCTAGCAAGTTTTTCATCAAGAAATTCACCTAGTGGCACAGTATTATCAAGCATAGAAGTGGTTTCATCATAAGTATCATGCAAAGCAGAAGTGGCATCATCGCTAACATGCGACATATCAGAACGAATAGCAGGAGTAGGTGTCGCAAGTTTACTCATAACAGAAGGTGAATCAAGTGCAGAGCTAGATGGCAGTTCCTTACCTCCCCTCGTAGTTGAAGGAAAAATCTTGGTTCTTTTATCTTTCAAGTTCTTCATAGTGATCAACAAATATAAATCCCAAGTGACTCAAAGAATAGAGCTATGCTCCCCGGCAACAGCGCCAGAAAATAGTCTTGATAACCCACAAGTATACGGGATCACCACAGTTTTCGAGGGTAGAGTATTCAACCCAAATTTATTGATTCGACACAAGGGAGCCAAAGAATACTCTCAAGTATTAATAGTCGAGTTGTCAATTCAACCGCACCTGAAAGACTTAATATCTGCAGCAAAGTATTTAGTAGCAAAGTAGTGTGGAAGTAACGGTAACGGTGGCAAACGTAATAGTAGCAGTTTTGTAGTGATTGTAATAGTGGCAACGAAAGGTAACTAAGCAAAGATCAATATGTGAAAAGCTCGTAGGCAATGGATCAGTGATGGATAATTATGTCGGATGCGATTCCTCATGCAACAGTTATAACATAGGGTGACACAGAACTAGCTCCAGTTCATCAATGTAATGTAGGCATGTATTCCGAATATAGTCATACGTGCTTATGGAAAAGAAATTGCATGACATCTTTTATCCTACCCTCCCGTGGCAGCGGGGTCCTATTGGAAACGAAGGGATATTAAGGCCTCCTTTTAATAGAGTACCGGACCAAAGAATTAACACTTAGTGAATACATGGACTCCTCAAACTACGGTCATCACCGGTAAGTATCCCGATCATTGTCACTTCGGGGTTAACGGATCATAACACATAATAGGTGACTATAGACTTGCAAGATAGGATCAAGAACTCACATATATTCATGAAAAAAAATAGGTTCAGATATGAAATCATGACACTCGGGCCCTAGTGACAAGCATTAAGCATAGCAAACTCATAGCAACATCAATCTCAGAACATAATGTACACTAGGGATCAAACCCTAACAAAACTAACTCGATTACATGATAAATCTCATCCAACCCATCATCGTCCAGCAAGCCTACGATGGAATTACTCACCCACGGTGGTGAGCATCATGAAATTGGTGATGGAGGAAGGTTGATGATGACGATAGCGACGGATTCCCCTCTCCGGAGCCCCGAACGGACTCCAGATCAGCCCTCCCGAGAGATATTAGGGCTTGGCGGTGGCTCCGTATCGTAAAACGCGATGAATCCTTCTCCTTGATTTTTTTTCTCCCCGAACGTGAATATATAGAGTTGGAGTTGAGGTCGGTGGAGCACCAGGGGGCCCACGAGGCAGGGGGCGCGCCCCCACCCTCATGGACAGGGTGTGGGCCCCCTGGCCTTGATTCTTTTGCCAGTATTTTTTATATATTCCAAAAATATTCTCCGTTGATTTTCAGGTCATTCCAAGAACTTTTATTTCTGCACAAAAATAACACCATGGCAATTCTACTGAAAACAGCGTCAGTCCAGGCTAGTTCTGTTCAAATCATGCAAGTTAGAGTCCACAACAAGGGAAAAAGTGTTTGGAAAAGTAGATATGTTGGAGAGGTATCAGGACACACTCTCCCGTGTCGTTGCTATGCATCTCCTAGATAGATCTTGCGCGATCGTAGGAATTTTTTTTGAAATTGCATGCTACGTTCCCCAATAGTGGGTAGAAGCTATTCCAACTAGTAGTCCGGAATCTGTGGAGGCTTGGCTTGAAGCTATGGAGCAGGAAGTTTTCCGGTGCAAAGGGATGGTGGAACGTGGACTCAATGTCATGATCCCGGACTACACCCGTGATCTCAAGGTGGATGGCAAGTCCAAGAAAGACATCTTATTCTCCTTCAACGAGCAAATCAACTTCCTCTAGAGCCAGATTTATGACCTTGAAAACCAAGTCTTTGAATATGAGGCAAGGATTAAAGGTATGAGTTTGGCTGCCAGTTGCAGGACCCGTGAGACTCACTCCTCCTCTCATGATGGTGAGCCTCTGCCATGGAAACCTGAGGATATGATCACTACTTCATCACCACCACCTCCTTCTTCATCACCAAAAGAAAATTGATTATCGGGTATGGGCACTCCCCTTGGCTTTCGCCAAGCTTGGGGGAGGTGCCCTGGTATCGTATCATCTCCACTATCTTTTGCCTTTACTTATGTTAGTTTGATCCGTAGTTATCTTTTGCTTTGGATGAATAAAAGTTTAGTTTGATCCTTTCTTTTCGAGAGTTTGCTTAGTGATCTATCTTTGTAATCGTGTGCAAGATATATAATATAGTTTAGTTTGAGTTTTGCCTTCTTTACTTTCATGTTCAATAAAAAGAAAGGAAATAAATGAAAAATATCATATGCTAATCTTATGGTAAGTAAAGACACCACATAAGGAAAAGTATAAGTAGAAAATTTTATTGGAGATTGACAAACATAGCATTGGCCAATGATGCAATTCATGAAAGAATTCATAACAGAAGAGAATATTCACATGCAAATACACTGTCCTAGAAATATTTTGTGATTGTGAGCCCCATAAAAATATTATATGACAAAATTGTTGACATTGGACAAGGAATACAACTTAATGATTTATGTTTGTTCATATTCACATAGAAGTTATATTGTCATAGATCCTTCAACATGTGGTGCTTGCCCCCCATATTTGCTAGCCAAAAATTCCGCACCAAGTAGAGATACTACTTGTGCATCCAAAACCCTTAAAACCCAAATCTTATTTTCAAGAGTCCACCATACCTACCTAAGGATTAAGTAAGATCTTTCAAGTAAGTTGTCATCGGTGCAATAAGGCAATAAAATTGCTTTTAAAAGTGTTAGATCATTTAGTGTAAGAGAAAATTGAGCGTTGTATGAACTTGTGATGGTGAAGAATAAAAGTGACAGACTCCATAATAAAGGTTGCTATAACAAGGGGCAATATAACGTGACGTTCTTTTGCACTAAGGGATTGAGCATACAAACAAAAAGCGCATGACAATCTCTGCTTCCCTCTGCGAAGGGCCTATCTTTTACTTTTATGTATTTACTTTTATGCAAGAGTCAAAGTTCTTCTTTCTATTCCTTTTTATTTTCTCTTTTGGCAAGCATCATGTGATGAGGAAAGATCTAGGCATATATATATCCAGTTGGATATGGCTAGCATAAGTTATTATTGTTGACATCACCCTTGAGGTGAATACGTTGGGAGGCGGAACTATAATCCCCTATCTTTCTATGTGTCCGGTTGAAACGTTTTGCTCATGTGTATGTTGTGAGTGTTAGCAATCATAGAAGACTATATGATGGTTGAGTATGTGGACTTGCCTAAAGGCTTCGATACGTGACCCTTCCTAAAAAGATGATGAATTGTAGTTGCAAAGTTGACTCAGAACATAGTTTGTTGGTTTCCAATAGAGTTTATGCTTTATACTTTGATGTTGTGATTAATCATTACTTATTCATGAGAAGTCTATGATAAAAGTTTTATGTTAAAGTTTGTTGTTGTTTTAATAATTCACATGATGCTTCTATGTCAGTATTTTGTTTTTATCGACACCTCTCTCTCTAAGCACGTGGACATCTTTTTCGATTTCGATTTTCTCTTGAGGACAAGCAAGCTCTAAGCTTGGGGGAGTTGATACGTCTATTTTGCATCATGTTTATCTACTATTATTTATAATGTTTTAATGCATAATAATGCTTTTTGGAGTAATTCTCATGCCTTTTCTCTCATAATTTGCAAGGTACACACAAAGAGGGAGATTTCCGGTAACTGGAAATCTGGATCTAAAAAAGCTACGTCAGGATACCTATTCTGCACAACTCCAAATGAGATGAAACTTCACGAGGAATTTTTATGGAATAAATAAGAAATACTGGAGCAAATAACTACCAGAAGGGGGGCACCTGGTGAGCACAAGACACCCTGGTGGGTTATGCTCAGCCCAGCCCACCTCCGGTGCCCATCTTCTGGTATGTAAGTCATTTTGACCTAGAAAAAAATGAGGAGTGGACTTTCAGGATGAAGTGCCGCCGTCTCGAGGCGGAACTTGGGCAGGAGCACTTTTGCCCTCTGGCGGAGCGATTCTACCGGGGGAACTTCCCTCCCGGAGGGGGAAATCATCGTCATCATCATCATCACCAACAACTCTCCCATATTGGGGAGGGCAATCTCCATCAACATCTTCAACAACACCATCTCCTCTCAAACCCTATTTCATCTCTTGTGTTCAATCTTTGTATCAGAACTATAGATTGGTACTTGTGGGTGACTAGTAGTGTTGATTACATCTTGTAGTTGATTACTATATGGTTTATTTGGTGGAAGATTATATGTTCAAATCCAATATGCTATTTAATACCCCTGTGAGCTTGAGCATGATTATCATTTGTGAGTAGTTAATTTTGTTCTTGAGGTCATGGGAGAAATCTTGTTGCAAATAATCATGTGAATTTTATATGTGTTTGATATTTTGACGGTATGTATGTTGTGATTCCCTTAGTGGTTTCATGTGAACGTCGACTACATGACACTTCACCATATTTGGGCCTAAGGGAATGCATTGTGTAGTAGTTATTAGATGATGGGTTACGAGAGTGACAAAAGCTTAAACCCTAGTTTATGCGCTATTCCGTAAGGGACCAATTGGATCCAAAAAATTAATGCTATGGTTAGAATTTATTCTTAATAATTTTCTCGTAGTTGTGGATGCTTGCGAGGGGGTTAATCATAAGTAGGGGTTTTTCAAGTAAGAACAGCACCTAAGCACCGATCCACCCACATATCAAATTATCAAAGTAGCGAACACAAATCAAACCAACATGATGAAAGTGACTAGATGAAATTCCCGTGTGCCCTCAAGATCACTTAGCTTATCATAAGAGACTGTTTTAGCCTGTCCTTTGCCTCAAAAGGATTGGGCTACCTTGCTGCACTTTTGTTACTATTATCTTTACTTGCTCGTTACAAACTATCTTGCTATCAAACTACTCGCTACTCACAATTTCAATGCTTGCAGACCAAGCTCCAGTGATCCATCTATGGACTGGTGCAAGCATCTCAGAGTTGGAATATACACTTTGATGAGGTGGTCAAAGCTTTTGGTTTTATACAAACTTACGGAGAAGCTTGTATTTACAAGAAAGTGAGTGGGAGCTTTGTAGCATTTCTAATATTATATGTGGATGACATATTGTTGATTGGAAATGATATAGAATTTCTGAAAAGCATAAAAGGTTATTTGAACAAGAGTTTTTCATTGAAAGACCTAGGTGAAGCTCCTTACATATTGGGCATTAAGATCTATAGAGATAGATCAAGACGCGTAATAGGACTTCACAAAGCACATACCTTGACAAGATTTTTGAAAAAGTTCAAAAAGGACAAGTCAAAGAAGGGGTTCTTGCATGTGTTGCAAGGTGTGAAGTTGAGTCAAACTCAAAACCCGACTACGGCAGAAGAAAGAGAAAGGATGAAAGTGATACATCTCCACCGTATCTACTTTTACAAACTCTTTTGCCCTTGTTTTGAACTCTAACTTGCATGATTTGAATGGAACTAACACGGACTGACGTTGTTTTCAGCAGAATTGCCACGGTGTTATTTTTGTGAATAAATAAAAGTTCTTGGATTGGGCTGAAAATTTACGGAGAATATTTTTGGAATATGTAAAAAATATTGACGAAAGAATCAACTAGAGGGGGCCATCCACAGGCCATAAGCCCTGGGGCGCGCCCACCCCTGGGCGCACCCTGCAGGCTTGTGGGCCCCTTGGAGCTCCTTCGACCCTAATTTCAACTCTATAAGTACCTATTTGTGGAGAAAAAAATCAAAGAGAAGGATTCATCGCGTTTTACGATGCAGAGCCGCCGCCGCCTCCTGTTCTTTACCGGGAGGGCTGATTTGGAGTCTGTTTGGGGCTCCAGAGAGGGGGATTTCTCGCCGTCATCATCACCAACCTTCCTGCATCACCAATTTCATGATGCTCACCACCGTGCGTGAGTAATTCCATCTTAAGCTTGCTGGACGGTGATGGGTTGGATGAGATTTATCATGTAATCGAGGTAGTTTTGTTAGATCCCCAATATCCACTATGTTCTGAGATTGATGTTGCTACGACTTTGCTATGCTTAATGCTTGTCACTAGGGCCCGAGTGCCATGATTTCAGGTCTGAACCTATTATGTTTTCATGAATATATTTGTGTTCTTGATCCTATCTTGCAAGTTGTAAACACATATTACAAGTTACGATCTACATACCCCAAGGTGATAATAATTGGGATTTGTTCCATTGATTGTCGTAGTTAGAGGAGTTCATGTATTCACTAATTGCTAATGCTTTGTTCCAGTTATCTATTAAAAGCAGGCCTTAATATCCCTTAGTTTCCATTAGGACCCCGCTGCCACGGGAGGGTAGGACAAAAGATGTCATGCAAGTTCTTTTCCATAAGCACGTATGACTATATATGGAATACATGCCTACATTATATTGATGAATTAGAGCTAGTTCTGTGTCACCCTAGGTTATGACCGCTACATGATGAATATCATCTGACACAATTATCATTGCCGATCCATTGCCTACGAGCTTTTCACATATTGATCTTTGCTAAGTTAATTTCATCGCTGCTACTGTTACAATCACT
This sequence comes from Triticum urartu, assembly GCF_003073215.2. Taxonomy (NCBI): domain Eukaryota; kingdom Viridiplantae; phylum Streptophyta; class Magnoliopsida; order Poales; family Poaceae; genus Triticum; species Triticum urartu. Next base: position 537,434,993 of record NC_053023.1, on the reverse strand, counting down.
ACAAAACTGCTACTGTTACTTTTGTCGTTGTTGCCATTACTTCAATACTATTTTGCTACCAAATACTTTGCTGTAGATATTAACTCTTTCACGTGTGGTTGAATCTACAACTCAGCTGCTAATAATTGTGGATATTATTTGGCTCCCATTGTGTCAAATCAATAAATTTGGGTTGAATACTCTACCCTCGAAAACTGTTGCGATCCCATATACTTGTGGGTTATAAGAAAGTCATCCCCTATGCCTCAACCATAGGCTCTATAATGTATGCCAGGTCGTGTACCAGATCTGATGTGTGCCTTGCCATAAGTCTGGCAGGGAGGTACCAAAGTAATCCAGGAGTGGATCACTGGATAGCGGTAAAAAATATCCTTAAGTACCTCAAGAGGACTAAGGACATGTTTCACATTTATGGAGGTGACGAAGAGCTCGTCGTAAAGGGTTACGTCGATGCTACCTTTGACAATGATCTGGATGACTCAAAGTCTCAGACTAGATACGTTTATATTCTAAATGGTGGAGCAATCGGTTGGTGCTGTTCCAAGCAAAGCATCATAGCCGGATCTACATGTGAAGCAGAATACATACCTGCTTCGGAAGCGGCGAATGAAGGAGTTCGTACCCAATCTAGGAGTTGTGCCTAGTGCGTCAGATCCGATGACTCTCTATTGTGACAACACCGACGCCATTGCGATAGCCAAGGAGCCAAGGTTTCACAATAAGACAAAGCACATCAAGCGCCGCTTCAACTCCATTCGTACTAACATCAAGTATGGAGACATAGGCATTTGCAAAGTACACAGGAAACTGAATGTGGCAGACCCGTTGACTAATCCTCTTCCACGAGCAAAACATGATCAACACCGAAACTCTATGGGTGTGAGATTCATCACTATGTAACTAGATTACTGACTCTAGTGCAAGTGGGAGACTACTGGAAATATGCCCTAGAGGCCATCATAAAATGGTTATTATCATATTTCTCGTTCATGATAAATGTTTATTATTCATGCTAGAATTGTATTGACCGAAAACCTAAATACATATGTGCGGATACATAAACAACACAGTGTCCCTAGTAAGCCTCTACTAGACTAGCTCGTTGATCAAAGATGGTTAAGGTTTCCTAACCATAGACATGAGTTGTCATTTGATAACGGGATCACATCATTAGGATAATGATGTGATGGATAACCCAACCATAAGCTTAGCAGCAGATCATGTCGCTTAGTTTATTTTCTATAGCTTTCTTCATGTCAAGTATTTGTACCTTATACCATGAGATCATGCCACTCCCGAATACCAGAGGAATGCCTTGTGTGCTATCAAACGCCACTTCATAACTGGGTGATCATAAAGGTGCTCTACAGGTATCTTCGAAGGTGTCTGTTGGGTTGCATGGATCGAAATTGGGATTTGTCACTCCGTGTGACGGAGAGATATCTCTGGGCCCTCTTGGTAATACAACATCATAAGAAGCTTCATGTGACTAATGAGTTTAGTCACGGGATCTTGTATTACAGAACGAGTAAAGAGACTTGTCAGCAACGATATTGAATTAGGTACGGAGATACCGACGATCGAATCTCGGACAAGTAACATATCACCGGACAAAGGGAATTGCATACGGGATTGATTGAATCCTTGACATCATGGTTAAACCGATAAATATCTCGCTGAATATGTAGGAACCAATATGGGCATCCAGGTACCTCTATTGGTTATTGATCGAAGAGGAGTCTCGATCATGTCTGCATGATTCTTGAACCCGTAGGGTCGCACGCTTAACATCCGGTAGCGCTAGGGTAGTATTGAGATATTAATAATGGAGAATACAAAGGTTGTTCGAAGTCCCGGATGGGATCCTGGACATCACGAGGAGCTCCAGAATGGTCCAGAGGTAAAGATTTATATATGGAAAGTTTTTGTCGGGGTTCCGGGAAAAGTCCAATTTTTTGGGTATTGTACCGGGAAGCTACCGGAACGTTCCACAGGGTTTCGGAGGGGTCCGAAAGTCCTCGAAGGGTCCCACCACGTCCCATACAGTAGCATGGGCTCTACGGGGGGCACCCTGGCCTTAATGGTCCAGGGGCACTAGCCCCTACAAGGCCCTTGCGCATGGGGAAGGGGAAACCCTAGGGGGAGTGCCTCCACTTGTCTCGGAGGCCACTCCTCCCCTTGGCCTCCACCCCCTGATACGCCTCCAACATATCTATAATTTTTTATTGTTCCATGCTCTTATATTATCTATCTTGGATGTTTTATATGCATTTATATGCTATATTATATGATTTTTGGGACTAACCTATTAACCTAGAGCCTAGTGCCAATTTTTGCTTTTTTCCTTGTTTTTGAGTTCTACAGAAAAGGAATACCAAACGGAGTCCAATTGACGTGCCATTTTTTTATGATTTTTTATGGACCAAAAGAAGCCCCCGGAGTAAAAGAGTTGGGCCAGAAGAGTCCCGAGCCATCCACAAGGGTGGAGGGCGCGCCCTACCCACCTGGGCGCGTCCCCCTATCTCGTGGACGACTCGGAGACCCCCCTGACGTGAGACTAACGCAAAAAATTCCTATAAATACAGAAACATCAAGAAAATAACCCAGATCAGGAGTTCCGCTGCCGCAAGCCTCTATAGCCACCAAAAACCAATCGGGACCCTGTTCCGGCACCCTGCCGGAGTGGGGAATCATCACCGGTGGCCATCTTCATCATCCCAGTGCTCTCCATGACGAGGAGGGAGTAGTTCACCCTCGGGGCTGAGGGTATGTACCAGTAGCTATGTGTTTGATCTCTCTCTCTCTCTCGTGTTCTTGATATGGCACGATCTTGATGTACTGCGAGCTTTGCTATTATAGTTAGATCTTATGATGTTTCTCCCCCTCTATCTCCTTGTGATGAATTGAGTTTTCCCTTTGAATTCATCTTATCAGATCGAGTCTTTAAGAATTTGAGAAGACTTGATGTATGTCTTGCATGTGCTTATCTGTGGTAACAATGGGATATTCACGTGATCCACTTGATGTATGTTTTGGTGATCAACTTGTGAGTTTTGTGACCTTGTGAACTTATGCATAGGGGTTGGCACACGTTTTCGTCTTGACTCTCCGGTAGAAACTTTGGGGCACTCTTTGAAGTTCTTTGTGTTGGTTGAATAGATGAATCTGAGATTATGTGATGCATGTCGTATAAACAAACCCACAGATACTTGAGGTGACATTGGAGTATCTAGGTGACATTAGGGTTTTGGTTGATTTGTGTCTTAAGGTGTTATTTTAGTATGAACACTAGGGCTGTTTGTGACACTTATAGGAATAGCCCAACATATTGATTGGAAAGAATAACTTTGACGTGGTTTCATACCCTACGATAATCTCTTCATTTGTTCTCCGCTATTAGTGACTTTGGAGTGACTCTTTGTTGCATGTTGAGGGATTTTTATATGATCCAATTATGTTATTACTGTTGAGAGAACTTGCACTAGTGAAAGTATCAACCCTAGGCTTCATGTTTATAAAAGGAAACTACAAAAAATGGAATTGAGGGTGCCTCATATGCTTCATCTTTTTAATATTTTTCGTGAAAATGATGGAAAGGAAAATTGTGCCCAAGTTCTAGAAGAAGAATGCATTAAAATGTTTGGCACTAAATCTTTGAATGATGAGCATCATTGCAATGTTGTTAGTACGAACTCTTTGAATATCCATAGTACTAATGATGATTGCACTAGTCATGATGAAAATGTCTCTTATAAGCATGTCAATTTTTATGGAGTGCGTAGAGTTTGCAAGTACACACCAAATAGGGAAGATAGATTTTGCAAGAGGCATAAGTATTTAGAAACTAAATGGTTACAAGAAAGGCTAGATGTTTGTGCTGAAAATTTAAATTTTCTTAGCCATCCTTATGAACTTTGCAATGAAAGTGGTCATTTAAATATCCAATGCAAATTGTTTCATGATTGAATCATGTCCAAAAATTGTGATGACTTGATTTCCCTTGCGCATCATAATGAACTTAGTTTGCTTCTGGGTTATGAAGGAATGAAACCTATAACTAAGGGTATTCCAGAATATGCCCTTGAGACAGTTCTTGATTTTGATCTAGAGGAAATTTATATGTATTGTGCGGTGAATTGCATTGAAAATCCTTATATTGCCAATTACATAAAGACAAGAAAACAAATAGAAGATGAAGAGATTACTAATGAAAGGGAAGAGACTTCCCAATATCCTCCTATTCTTTCTTATGATGAATTAGGTAACGAGGAGGAGCCTTCTATTCAACCAATCTCATTAATAAGGAGCTCCAAAAAGAGGATTAAACCCATATATAATGTGAAGAAGAAAAAGAAAAGATGGAGAAGCAAAGGTAAAAAGGTATCCCTTCCAAATTATGTTGCTCCTATTACTCATTGTGATTATGACAATTGCTACTATTGGTGCTATCCATACTATTAATGATGAGAGTGATTATGCTTATGATATGAAAAGGCCCAAGTTTGGGGATGCTATGTTTGATGAGAATGACATGTTTGAGAATTTATTTGTTGTAATTAATGTTTGTCCCAAGCTTGGGGATGCTATTTTTAATGAAGATGATATTTTTAGTCTCCCAAGTTTTGATGAGCAAATTTATTATGATGATAGCATGCCTCTTATTTATGATGATTATATTGATGAAAGTGGGTTTGGAAGAGTATCAATTTAGGAAGTAATGGTCCCACTATTTTGGAGGATGTTTAATATTATTGTGATAATTACAAAAGTGGATTTGGAGAGGTCATGACTTTATTTAGTAATGATTCCACTATCTTGAAAGAGGTTTCAATTGATTGTGATGAGAACAAAGTTGCTACTTATGATGATTATTGTGATGATACTTATGTTATAAAAAGTAGTGATGATTATATTTACAAAACTTGTCATGATTATGATTACCCTTTTTATGAACATTACTCTTTTAATGTGGAAATAATTTATAGTATTCGAGTTTCTTATGATACTCCCACTATTCCGAATGAGAAGAAACTTGCTTATGTGGAGAGTAATAAAAATTATATGCTTGTAGATCATGAAAAGAATGCTTTATGTGATGGTTATATTGTTTAATTCATTCATGATGCTATTGAAAATTATTATGAGGGAGGAATATATGCTCGCAGGAATTGCAATAATATCATGTTTTCTCTATATGTGCTTAAAATCTTGAAGTTATGCTTGTTTTGCTTTCCTATGCTTGTTAATTCTTGTTCCCATAAATTGTTTGCTCATAAAATCCCTATGCATAGGAAGTGGGTTAGACTTAAATGTGCTAGTCATATTCTTCATGATGCTCTCTTCATGTTTCAAATCTTATCTTTTATGTGAGCATCATTGAAATCATCATGCCTAGCTAGAAAGGCATTAAAGAAAAGCGCTTGTTGGGAGACAACCCAACATTCATACCTACTGTTTTTGTGTGTTCACATGATTATGCTACTGTAGTAATCATGTTTTATAGCTTTTGTTTCAATAAAGTGCCAAGTAAGACCTTTGGGATGGCTTACGGTGATAGTTATTTGATCTTGCTGAAAAACAGAAACTTTTGCGCCCAGGAGATAAGTTTTCATTTTTAACATAAGAGTGATAAAATACTGATTCTTTTTGCAGAAGATTAATAAACCAATTTCTCAATGTGTCCTAATTTTTAGATTTTTTGGAGTTACAGAAGTATTCAGGAGTTACAGATTACTACAGACTGTCCTGTTTTTGACAGATTCTGTTTTCGATGCATAGTTTGCTTGTTTTCTAGTTTCCATGGCTTATATTACTTAATATAAATTGTAGAAATGATAGGGTACAGTAGGAATCATGTGAGAAAAGTTATTAATCTTGTCTTGACAGTACCTAAGTGGTGATTTGCTTTCTTGTACTAACGGAGCTTACGAGTTTTTTGTTAAGTTTTGTGTTGTGAAGTTTTCAAGTTTTGGGTAAAGATTCCATAGACTATGGAATAAGGAGTGGAAAGAGGCTAATCTTGGGGATGGCCAAGGCACCCCAAGGTAATATTCAAGGACAACCAAGAGTCTAAGCTTGGGGATGCCCCGGATGGCATCCTCTCTTTCGTCTTCGTTCATCGGTAACTTTACTTGAGGCTATATTTTTATTCACCACATGATATGAGTCTTGCTTGGAGCATCATTTTTTTATTAGGATTTTATTGTTGTTATTTAGAGTAATTTTTTTCATCTCTTACTTCAATAAAAAGGTCAAGTATAGCCTTTACCATGCTTATTTTGCAAGTCCATATGTTGCAATTTTAAAAAACAGAAAGTTTGCTGTTATGTTTTAAATATTTGTGAATAGTTAGAACATGATAAAATATTGAAATTTTGACACAATGAGTAACAACAAATTATCTACTGTGTGGTAATTTTTCATAATTTTTGGAGTTAAATAAGTATGATTCTTCTTGCATTCTTTACAGACTATCCTGTTTAGACAGATTGCTATTATGATTGTATTTTTTGCATATGTTTGCTTGTTTAATGATTCTATTCGATGATAGGAGTATTAAATATGCAGAGGAATTTAGTATACAATGTCAAATTATAATTTTAGTGATTTTCTACAGTAGAGAATGATAAGGTTTAGCATGGATTTATACTAACTTATCTCACGAGTTTTTGTTGAGTTTTGTGTGGATGAAGTTTCAAGAACTAGGGAAACCGTGATATGTGAGGAATTAAGGAGACACAAAACGCCCAAGGCATTGCTAATTAATATATCAAGAAGTCTCAAGCATCTAATCTTGGGGATGCCCCGGTTGGCATCCCACCTTTCTTCTTCAACAACTACCGGTCAGTTTTGGTTGAGCCTAAGTTTTTGCTTCTTTACATTATATGTGCTATCCTTGCAATGTCATTTTATTTTGTTTTGCTTGCTGTTTGAATAAAGTACTTAATATCTGAAATTTTATTTATTAGAAGGAGTCTTTACATAGTTACATAATTATTCAACTACTCATTGTGCTTCGCTTATATCTTTTGAAGTAGTTTGTCATTTGCTCTAGTGCTTCACTTATATCTTTTTAGAGCATGGCGGTAGTTTTATTTTGAAGAAATTGTTGAAATATCATGCTTCACTTATATAATTTTGAGAGTCTCTAAACAGCATGGTAGTTTGCTTTGGTTATGAATTTAGTCCTAATATGATGGGCATCCAAGAGGGATATAATAAAAACTTTCATATAAAGTGCATTGAATACTATGAGAACTCTGATTCCTTGATTGTTTTTAGATATGAAGATGGTGATATTAGAGTCATGCTTGTGAGTAGTTATGAATTTGAGAAATACTTGTGTTAAGGTTTGTGAGTCCCGTAGCATGCACGTATGGTGAATCGTTATGTGAGGAAGTTGGAGCATGAGATATTTTTTGATTGTCTTCCTTATGAGTGGCGGTCGGGGACGAGCGATGGTATTTTCCTACCAATCTATCCCCCTAGGAGCATGCGCATAGTACTTTGTTTCGATAGCTAATAGACTTTTGCAATAAGTATGTGATTCTTTATGACTAATGCTGAGTCCACGGATTATACACACTCTCATCCTTCCACCATTTCTAGCCTCTCTAGTAACGCGCAACTTTCGCCGGTACCATAAACCCACCATATACCTTCCTCAAAACAGCCACCATACCTACCTATTACGGCATTTCCATAGCCATTCCGAGATATATTGCCATGCAACTTTCCACCGTTTCGTTTATTATGACACGCTTCATCATTGTCATATTGCTTTGCATGATCATGCAGTTGACATTGTATTTGTGGCAAAGCCATCGATCATAATTATTTCATACATGTCACTCTGATTCATTGCACATCACGGTACACCGCCGGAGGCATTCATATAGAGTCATATTTTGTTCTAAGTATCGAGTTGTAAGTAAATAAAAGTGTGATGATCTTCATTATTAGAGCATTGTCACATGTGAGAAAAAAAAAGAGAAAGGCCAAAAAAAGAGAAGGCCCAGAAAAACAAAAATATGAGATAAAAAGAGAGAAGGGGCAATGCTACTATCCTTTTACCACATTTGTGCTTCAAAGTAGCACCATGATCTTCATGATAGAGAGTCTCCTATGTTGTAACTTTCATATACTAGTGGGAATTTTTCATTATAGAACTTGGCTTGTATATTCCAATGATGGGCTTCCTTAAATGCCCTAGGTCTTCATGAGCAAGCAAGTTGGATGCACACCCACTTAGTTTCTTTTTGAGCTTTCATACACTTATAGCTCTAGTGCATCTGTTGCATGGCAATCCCTACTCGCTCACACTGATATATTGATGGGCATCTCCATAGCCCGTTGATACACCTAGTTGATGTGAGACTATCTCCTTCTTTTTTTTCTCCACAACCACCGTCTATTCCACCTATAGTGCTATGTCCATGGCTCATGCTCATGTATTGCGTGAAAGTTGAAAAGGTTTGAGAACATCAAAAGTATGAAACAATTGCTTGGCTTGTCATCGGGGTTGTGCATGATTTGAATATTTTGTGTGATGAAGATGGAGCATAGCCAGACTATATGATTTTGCAGGGATAAGCTTTCTTTGGCCATGTTGTTTTGAGAAGACATAATTGCCTTGTTAGTATGCTTGAAGGATTATTATTTTTATGTCAATATTAAACTTTTGTTTTGAATCGTATGGATCTGAATATTCTTGCCACGAGAAAGAGAATTACATGATAATTATGTTAGGTAGCATTCCACATCAAAAATTCTATTTTTATCATTTACCTACTCGAGGACGAGCAGGAATTAAGCTTGGGGATGCTTGATACGTCTCCAATGTATCTATAATTTTTTTATTGTTCCATGCTATTATATTATCTATCTTGGATGTTTTATATGCATTTATATGCTATTTGATAAGATTTTTGGGACTAACCTATTAACCTAGAGCCCAGTGCCAGTTTCTGTTTTTTCCTTGTTTTTGAGTTTTACAGAAAAGGAATACCAAACAGAGTCCAATTGACGTGGCAATTTTTGATGATTTTTTATGGAGCAAAAGAAGCCCCCAGAGTAAAAGAGTTGGGTCAGAAGAGTCCCGAGCCATCCACGAGGGTGGAGGGTGCGCCCTACCCCCTGGGCTTCTCCCCCTATCTCGTGGATGACTCGGAGACCCCCCTGACGTGAGATCGACGCCAAAAATTCCTGTAAATACAGAAACCTCCCGAAAATAACCTAGATCGGGAGTTCCGCCACCGCAAGTCTCTATAGCCACCAAAAAACAATCGGGATCCTGTTCCGGCACTCTGCCGGAGGGGGGAATCATCACCGGTGGCCATCTTCATCATCCCGGTGCTCTCCATGACGAGGAGGGAGTAGTTCACCCTCGGGGCTAAGGGTATGTACCAGTAGCTATGTGTTTGATCTTTCTCTCTCTCTCTCTCTCTCTCTCTCTCTCTCTCGCGCGCGCGCGTGTTCTCGATATGGCACGATCTTGATCTACTGCGAGCTTTGCTATTATAGTTGGATCTTATGATGTTTCTCCCCCTTTATATCTTTGTGACGAATTGAGTTTTCCCTTTGAAGTTATCTTATCAGATTGAGTCATTAAGGATTTGAGAACACTTGATGTATGTCTTGCATGTGCTTATCTGTGGTGACAATGGGATATTCATGTGATCCACTTGATGTATGTTTTGGTTATCAACTTGCGAGTTATGTGACCTTGTGAACTTATGCATAGGGGTTGGCACACGTTTTCTCTTGACTCTCCGGTAGAAACTATGGGGCACTCTTCGAAGTTCTTTGTGTTGGTTGAATAGATGAATCTGAGATTCTATGATGCATGTCGTATAATCAAACTCATGGATACTTGAGGTGACATTGGAGTATCTAGGTGACATTAGGGTTTTGGTTGATTTGTGTCTTAAGGTGTTATTTTACTATGAACTCTAGGGTTGTTTGTGACATTTATAGGAATAGCCCAACGGATTGATCGTAAAGAATAACTTTGAGGTGGTTTTGTACCCTACAATAATCTCTTCGTTTGTTCTCCGCTATTAGTGACTTTGGAGTGACTCTTTGTTGCATGTTGAGGGATTGTTATATGATCCAATTATGTTATTATTGTTGAGAGACCTTGCACTAGTGAAAGTATCAACCCTAGGCCTTGTTTCGAAGCATTGCAATACCGTTTGTGCTCACTTTTATCATTAGTTACCTTGTTGTTTTTATAGTTTCAGATTATAAAAAATTATATCTACCATCCATATTGCACTTGTATCACCATCTCTTCGCCGAACTAGTGCACCTATACAATTTACCATTGTATTGGGTGTGTTGGGGACACAAGAGACTCTTTGCTTTTTGGTTCCAGGATTGTTTGAGAGAGACCATCTTCATCCTACGCGCCCCACGGTTTGATAAACCTTAGGTCATTCACTTGAGGGAAATTTGCTATTGTCCTACAAACCTCTGCACTTGGATGCCCAACAACGTCTACAAGAAGAAGGTTGTGTAGTAGACATCACCCCCTGCCTTGGGAGGGGGGCTAGGGCTGCCACACCCCTTCCTCGCCCCTATATATAGTGGGGAGGCGCAGGAGGCTGCAAACGCCTCCATGCTTGCCCCATCTCCCTCCAGTTACTCCTCCTCCATGTTCTGTCAGCGCTTGGCGAAGCCCTGTCGGAGTTCCGCTGTCACCACCACCACCACGCCGTCGTGTTGGTTCAGATCTCATCTACCTCCTCTCCCTCCCTTGCTGGATCAAGAAGGAGAGGACGCCACCGAGCCACACGTGTGCTAAACTAGGAGGTGTCGCACGTATGACTACGCCAACCAACCACGATCTCTAGATTGTTAACAATTTCGGTCTACAAGGGTATGTAGACACTACTCCCCTCTCGTTGCTATACATCTCCTAGATTAGATCTTGGGTGTTCGTAGGAATTTTTTTGATTTTCATGATCGTTACCCATCAGGGCCATCCTGAAAGTGAGGGATTGCCAGCATGCGATATTTCGGGCTTGGAGTAGATTTTGATGGATGGTGTAGGCGGCGAAGCAGGAACCGCGCCGACACATGGAAAACTACGACATTGGCCACCGCACGAGGTGTAGGCTTCTACACGAGCCAGAGGACCAGCCAGTACTGGATGCCGAGGTAGGTTTGGAGGCTGTGGCGGCATTGAAATTCCAACTACTATATTATATTTTATTATTGTATTAGTTATTTTGTATGCTAATGTTGGGGACTAGAGATAACTTTCATCAATTATTTATGACATTATGACCTTGAGGAAAATTACCTATCTTAATACACCAAATCAGCAACCGCAATTCATCCTTTGATTGACTTCAACACAACTCTAAGAACACTTGAATTTGTAGATCAAAGGTTTATGGTTACCAACTCGCCTCGGGATATTTATAGAATGTAAGAAGGATGGTCCATGAATGTTAAGAGCATAAAAGTAGTGCGATTGAAGAGGTGGCATGTTTGGTGGGTTGGGATGCATGCATGTTGAAGGAGAATATTATCATGCATGTTGAGTGGGGTGATAAGGTGGCATGTGTGGTGAGGTGGCATATCTGCATGTTGAGTGAAATACAGTAGTAGGGATAACCTATTTAAGCATACCAGACTATACCCCTCACATTGTTGCCAAATTGGATATATATTTCTAAATATTGTGTAGAATAATAATTGAGTCCTTCGGATTTAAACTATGTGAGAAACACTAATGCAGAAATGTTTACAGACAATCTTAATTGATGGTGCACCACTTTCAATCCACGCCGCTGCTATTTTTTTCTTAAATAGCGATGGCGTGGGCATATTTGACACGTCAGCTGTAATAAGTTATTGGTAGTATGGCTGCTTTTTCACATGTCACAAGTTTGTGGGAATAAGTGTCCTAACTAGGCACAAGTTAGTGGTGGTGTGTGCCATCTATCCACGCCATAAGTACTGACACTAGTGGTGGTGTGTGGATAGGTGGCACGCCACCAATAACTTATGTCTATATAAGTGTTGACAACCTCTCTCCTTGTTCCTCCTATAATTTAACTTCATTATTCACTTCTCTTGTTCTCCCTAGCTAGATCCTTTAAGGTTTTGTTCTTCCTATCCTAGTTATGTGGCCGGTAATGGACCCATCGGAGCTTGTAGAATCGGCAGGAGGCGCACACATGAGCCTACATCGGCTGAGTGCCAAAAAAAGATTGGGTTTTGCTGCTTTGGCTGAGCTCCCCTCCTCCCCTTGTTGGCTCGGCCATGAGCTCACCACCATGTCCTATGCAAATATCCGTGTTGGGCAAATCATCCCGCTCAGCGCCATGTCTGTTTGATCCGGCAGCAAATCCTATACCACCAGCGGCGAAGCGGACCATAATCTAGCAAGGCCACCTATGCTTCTTTGTGGTTGTCAATTCCCTCTTGATAAGAGAACTTCATATACACCATGGAATCCAAAACGAGAGTTATTCACCAACACAACCATGGAAAGGTATACAAGCGAAAACGAATCTTTGTTTCAGCAAATTGACATATGCATTCAAATCTCGCATTGCTAAATCATTATGTACAAACATATGCAGAAAGGAGTCTCTTACGGTGGGTCGATCTCCTGAAGAAATACATAAGTGAGTTGCTGAAGAACTATCATGGACCACTCACACAACAGCTTGACCAGATGCAAGTTAAAATGATGAGATGCAAGTCCAAAACAATGAGATGCGAGAGCATATCAGAAAAATCAAGAAGCCTCAATATACCCTTTTAGCTTGTGTTATTACTAATCTCATTCTCCTAGCTGGATCAGTGATAACATTTCTTATTATGAGAGTCATTGTAGTGGTTATGGTTTTAGTTTGGGCAATTAGGTAGATCGGGTAACAATTAGTAGTCATTGTTTAGCCTTCATGTCAGTATTATATTTTCTTTGTAATATATATGTATCCGGATCAAGTTAGATAAATAAAATATAACTATAATTTTTGGAAAAAATAAGCATAATAATACATAAATTAAACATTATCCTAAGTAAAACCTAAAAACAGGAATTAAACATGAACCTAAATAAAAATAAACTAAATAAAATGTGAATTAAAATAACATAAATAAAAATAACCGAAGCATAAATAAAAATAAACTATATAAAAATATAATTAAAATAAACCTAATTAAAATTTAACCAAATGAAGCATTTATTAAAAATTAACCTACATAGAAAATTTTATTAAAAAATATTGATGGTGTGCGCCGCACCAGCTAACGCTACCACCAGGCCCAAAACAGTAGTGGCGTCTCTAGCTCACCTCCTCTCTCTTACTTTCCCCAATCCCCTTGCACCCTGACACCTCCCCGCAGCCGCACAACATCGCCGTTGCCCCCATCCCCTCCGCCGTCGCCGCTTTCGTTGCCTAGGTTGTCCCGCCACTGCCTCTCTCATCATTGTGTCACACCACACCATCTCTGCCTCTATCTAATACGCCATTGCTAGCTAGATCAACTTCACCGCCTCGCCCACCCAGCCACACCGCCCGCCTAGGCGAGCTCTGACTGTCACCATCGGATTTTTCAAGTATATTTTTTAGTGTGTATTATAGTATAGTTTTAGTTTGTAAATTAAGGTTTTAGTTAGTAGATTGTAGTTTTAGTGTAGTTTGTATATTGTAGATTTATTGCAGTTTTTAGTTTGTATATTTAGTATAGTTTTAGTTTCTAGATTGTAGTTTTTGTATAGTTTGTAGTTTGTAGATTGTAGTTCGTAGTGTTTAGTTAAGTGTAGTGTAGTTATTTGTTTCTGGTTTGTAGATTCTAGATTGTAGTTTTTTTGTTAAGTATAGCTAGCTATTTATGTGCCAAATTTTACTAGTCAAAATGAGTGCTAACGTTTTGGCGAAACATTGATTAATATTCATTTTGTCGGATTCATGTCACTCAATATGTTCAATTTGTAATGAATGTCATGACAAAAAATTCGGCAATTTTAGAATGCATTTTTAGTAACTTGTTAGATATTGCCACCATCACACATGGCACTGCACTTCTGTGGTATGAGATGGAAGGGGACTAAGTGGTCGACAGAGATTGCCAAGGATGGCGTCAAGTACCACGTCGGCCAGTGGAACACCTCGAAGCTCGTGGCACATGCCTATGATGCCAAGGCGCTTGATCTCTTCGATGATAGGGTGTGTCTTAACTTCCCCAAGGACGGAGACACCATGCACTTCCTTGCACTGGAGAACATGAGGATATGCTCAAAGGCTTAGAAGATGAAGCACCTCCAGGTTGATATGAAGTAGTTCGACCTCGAAGTGAGGTGTCTATCCGCGGATGCTCATGTCATGGAGCACAATGAGATGTTGCTCATGACCTATGAAGCCAAAAAGAAGGTGAAGGAAGATCCCATAGACTAGGATGGGTTTGAGAGGGACACTGAGGAGGAGGATAGGGTGGATCGTCATACGCCGCGGGTAGTTCCAGAAGGGACGACAACGGGGCTATCCCCTCCGGTGTGGGGGTGACAATCCCAGTAGGGGACTGTAGGAGTTTGACTCTCACTAGCTAGGTGAGGAGTGCTACTTGTCATAGTTAGTTAATTAATTAGTAGTTATTGTCGGATTTGGGGCTCCGCAAACCCAAGAAAGATTCATACTCTAGGGTGCGTGCGAAGAACTCGATCTCCCCGGCCTGCCAACTTGACGTTCCCACAGCCTAGCTCGACGAACAAGAAAAGAGAGAGACAAGGCAGTTTACCCAGGTTCAGGCCACCTTACGGTGTAAGACCCTACTCCTACTTTGTGGTGGATTAGCCTCGCGGTGGGCTGAGGTCGAACTAGTATAGAGGAAGACCTACCTCAAGAGGTTTGTTCTTGTGTTGGTGTGAGTTGGTGAGGGTTCGAATGGATTTCCCAGGTCTGATCCCCTTCTATGGTGGTGGCTAACCTATATTTATAGTGGCCTTGGTCCTCTTCCCCCAAAATGAAGGCGGGAAGGGATCCCACAACAGCCAATTTTGAAGGGAGACAAATAGTAAATCTTATCCTAATGAAAGGTGGTCTTAGCCTGCAAAGCTTCTGGACGTCACGTCGTGGTGGGCTCGACAATGACCTCCTTCCTGCTATCATGGCGGTCTTGGTCTTGTAGCACGGAAATGGAAACCATTGGCTGACTCCTCGGGACTCCGCGCCTGCGCTTGTCTCCTTAGCACCAAAGAGGAAACCTGCAGTACTGCGCCCGCTGGCACCCGCCTAGCCTTGGTCGTCATGGCTTACGTCACCTTAACCTCACGAGGTGAGCGCCTGCATAGGAATCTCCACTCCTCAGGAGCCAGCCTGGGGAGGCCGCTCCCTTTGGAGGTCTTAACGTCGTCCGACTCACGAGGCTTGGCCACTTGCGAGGGTCTTGTCTTGTCGATGCTGAAGGTGGGCCGTACGAGGCCGTTGACGGGGCCACGCTGTTGGGGATATAACTACTGGGTATGAACCGCCTAGGAGGGATCGGGTCACACCACTGGCGACTTATTAGTGAAGATGGTGAGTCATAGCAAGCCTATTGACGGTCCAAGACCCAGAGGTGACTTGAGGCCCAAGAGGATGAACCGCCACATGTATAACTTGTATTGTAAGGCACGCTTAGTTAGTCACCGAGCCAGACACATTGTGTATGAGCCGGTCGGGACTCTGTAAGCCGCCGGGCATCAACCTGTGTATATAAAGGGGCGACCCGGCGGCGGGTTAACTCAAGAAACAAACAATCGAGAACTAGGTCAAGCGTATTCGCTCCCTAGTAATCAAAACCCTTGCAATACAAGACAACGCAGGAGTAGGCTTTTACCTCATTGAGAGGGGCCGAACCTGGGTAAACTCTCTGCATCCTTTGTCCCGTTTAACCCCTTCAAGCTAACCTAGTTACGGTGGCTCCACGACTAAGTCCTTCGGCTAGGACATGTGCCGTTTGAAGTCTGGGGGCTGGATATGGTTGGAACCTTCAAAAGGTCCAAAGATAAAAAGACTCACCTTTTGGTGGCAGTTGACAAGTTCACAAAGTGGGTTGAAGCAGAGCCGATCAGTAAGTGTGACACGGCAACAGCGGTTCAATTCATCAAAAAGGTGATTTCCAGGTTTTTCTTTCCTCACAACATTATAACTGATAATGTCACTAATATGTCCAAGGGTGCTATGAAATAATTTTATCGGCGAGAGCATATTCGTCTTGATGTATCTTCAGTGGCTCACCCCCGGTCCAATGGCCAAGCTGAAAGAGCCAATCAAGAAATTTTGAGAGGCATCAAGCCCCGACTTATGGTCCCTTTGTAGAGGACGCCGGGTTGTTGGGTGGAGGAATTGCCCTCAGTGTTATGGAGTATCTATACTACCCCCAACAGATCTACGGGTTACATGCCTTTCTTCATGGTTTAGGGAGCAGAGGCGGTTCTCCCTAGTGACATCCATCACGACTCGCCCCATGTGGAAGCTTATGTTGAAGCTGATGATGAAAAAGCACGTCAAGATGCTCTTGACCTGTTGGATGAGGAGCGTGACCGTGCGGCGGCTCGTTCGGCGATTTAGCAGCAAGATCTGCTTCGTTATCGTAGTCGCCGGGTTAAAACCAGCACCTTTCAAGAAGGAGATTTGGTGCTCCGGCTCATCCAGGATCAAACTGACATGCACAAGCTATCCCCACCTTGGGAAGGGCCCTTTGTGGTCAACAAAAATCTGAACAACGGGTCATATTACCTTATCGATGTTCGAGACCACAATGACTCACGCACGTCGGAGGAGGAGACCCGTCGGCCATGGAATATTGCTCATCTTCGGCCTTATTACACCTGAGCCACTGGCTCTTGGATGTACATATTTTGTCAGTGTATATATTATGATGAATATAATAAAGCTGGCATCCCTGATAATTCAGGGCCTTTGTCATATCATTTCTGAGAATATGAGTCTTTATTATCACTTCATACGATCACTTGGGGGCTTCTTTCTTATTGAGCATAGCTATGACTACCCTCTTGATCCGGCTTGTATGCCATGATTACAAAATGCTTGGGGGCTTCCTGCTCATTGAGCATAGCTATGACTACCCTATTAATTCGGCTTACATGCCTGGAATGAAATTTTACTTGGGGGCTCTTGTTAATGAACAGAGCTTTGCTGTCCCTTGTAATAGGCTTGGACGCCAGGTGTATTCACCAAAAATCCGAGTTATCCTGCCTTTGTTTGCCTGCCACTCCGACCAGGTAATCTTGGAATGACTCGCCTTACTCTTGACAATCAATCTTATAGAGACCCTGAATTTGTCAAGGTTAAAACGGCGATTGGTCATGTGAGGTCCGGCTTACGGGTTTGAATTAAGGTTTAACTCAGTAGATGTGCGGCCCTTGAGTAGCACTTGACATTGAGGCTTGGCAGCCTATGAATGCCTTGTTTTTCTGATTTATTATTTATATTTGCTTTAAACATTTTTTGAGATTCATCTTTTGTTGCCATATTGTTATATGGTTGAAAACTAATTAGGGACACGTTGCCTTACGGTTCATATATGAATCTATCTGGAGTTTTGTTAACCCGGACTGGCTTTGGACTTTAAGTCGCCAATGTATGATGGTTATGTGCTTGGAGTTTTTGTGCTCTAAAGCTTTGGGATGTTAACCCTTGCTGCATATGGCGTTGTAAGCCGGTGGTATGAATAACTTGAACAGGGCATTGTGCTCTCAATATTTGGGCTATTAGCCATACTGCATGACGCATGATAAGCCGACAGTGTGAAGAAATGCCACATGTATGAGGTTTGTTTTATTATGATTATATGAGGTTCATATAAGCCGGCCCTGGTTATGGACTATTTAGTCACCAATGGTTTTTCTATGGGATATTACAACCCGCCCTAGGGTAAACCGCGAGGGCACCTGTACTTTGTTTGTATGTAGGAAAAAATGATAAGTATGGTCTGCATAACCAATGGTATTATAAGCATAAGTGCAGATCTTCAAAGAATGGATCGACAGTGTTATGCAAATAAAACGTGCACGATGGCACGGCAGATCATTGTTTTAACTAGCCTATTGCAAGGCACCTGATGGCCCAAAAGGGTAAGTGTTTTTGAGACATAGCATCCAAATGCTATGGCTGGTAAACCGGCTCATGAATTCAGACTTCTAGTCTTGGCGGGTTGAAGCCTCCGGGTCACCATGCGCTTCTTCTTCTTCATCATCTCCTTGATTATCCATTGGCTGGAAGTTAGGCATAGCCCAGTTGATGCCGGTCAAAGCTCTAAGCACAACCTCATCATCCATAAGATTTGATGGATCAATGTCAGGAGCGAAGGTGTGCTTACGAGTCAGTGGGATGAGATCCACCTCTTGATGAACCGACGCCTTCACCTTCTTGTTATCAGCATCATAGGCTGCCTGGTATTGGGAGAGATTTGTTTCTTCGGCCAGTTTGCTTGCTAACAGACACATTTCCCTTACTATTTGTGCAAAATCATCAACGCTGAAGGGAGACCTGTCTTCTTTCACACCAGGGCAACCGTTGGCTAAATCTTCTCGATCAAGATCTGATTTCCATGCCTTTGCCTGGCTTAAGGCAGTCATGGCGCCGGCTCTAGTGGCTGCTTGCTTTAAATCTTCAATCCTTTGGGGCAGCACCGATAGCCTCTACAGTGTTTCCTTGATGAGGGTGGGTGGAGGCTTCTTATGAATAGCAGTAGAGATTGTCCATTGAGCGCCAGTATATAGCTGTTCTACTAGGGTATAGACAACCTTAAGCATGATGCGCATGTCTGAACCCAACTTGGTGCTTCGGGAGCCTACATCAGTAAAATTATTGGTAAACCGGCAGATGATAATGATATACTGTTGATGCAAAGGAAGGTACTTAACAAAGATGGCCGATGTCATGTTGTTGATTTGATGCTTTAAACCAGACAACTCGTCAGTTACCGGTTTAAGGGCTGCTTCGGCATCCTCCGCTCTTTTTAGTAAAGCTGCCTTCTTAGTCTCCCAGCCGGTTCTATCAGTGTTGAAGCTCTGTTTCAACTGCTCAATTTTTTCCAATGCAGTCCTCAGCTCTGATTTTTCTATTGAGGTCTTAGATTGTTGAGCTTGAATATTGGCCCTCAGGTCATTGACTTGGGTCTCCTTTTCATTTAGTTTAGCCTGCGACATGAACAACATGGAAGGTATTATGATCATTTCTGAAGTCCCAAGCATAATACAAGTGTTTTCCTTGGCACTTGGGGGCTAATGCCTATTGCTCTTTTAAAGACAAGTTCATATCATGACCCGGGCAAAATGATGTGATCCGGTTGATAAAGACTACATACTTGGATTTTATTTTCAGCCATGGTGGTAAGTCCCGGTTTATTCATGTTGATTAAACCGGCCCTTGGGGGCTACCAGTGCAAAGTTGATCACTACTAATTTGAATTACCGGCTTAACTTGATAGTTTAAGCCGGCCCTTGGGGGCTACTAGTTTTGATTTTCATATATTTATGACTATCTAAAAGTCTACAGTATATTCACTGCTATCATATCTAGTAGTCTCGGCGGCTGACAAATATATATATATATATATATGGAGAAGATAATAATGTTTACCTCAAAACGTTCCTTCATCAGGTTGACCAGGCCGGCTTCAAAATCACGGCTGGTATAAAGGTGGTTTAAGTAACCGGAGTGGATCTCTTGGGCACTGAACTAGGCATAGCTTTCCAAGTCTACCTTCCACTTGCCTTTATCAGCAGCAGTAAATTCTTCCTTGGCGCTGTGCTTGGATAAGGCAGTAGGGTTACCTGGTGCTGTATAACCAAGCCCGGTAATGATGACATCGTCAGATTTTTCTTCAGCGGGCTTAATGGGACTTCGCAGCTTAGTGATGACCGGCTCAACGTCTATATGATCTATGGTGACGTCATGCTCTTCTAGCGGCGGGTCATCAATGGTAGCCTCATGGGTTTGATGAGAGGCCTCTGGCAATTGCTTTTCTGGCTCAGAAGGGTTGGAATTTTTAGCTGGCTTGTTCAGTTTCACCTTCTTGCTGGGCTTGGCCACGCCACTGAAAATAAGAAATACAAAGATGTCAACATATCAATCAGGCATGAAGTTTCAAATGATTAAACACTTCTTACCCAGGAGCAAATTTGAAGGCCGGAATCTAAGTTCCAGTTGACTCGCTGGATGAGGAGTGAGATGTCCCCTGATAGTTTGAATCAGATGGGTGAAGAGGTTGTCAAAAAAGACTTGCCTTGGGATAAGCTAAGTCGGGAATGTTTGAAACCTCTGGTTGACGCTTGCGAGGCGTTGGTGTGTTGGGTAAGCCGGAGGAAAGAATTTTTCGCCGCTGTTCTGGGTTGTGCGGCGAGCTTCATGTTGTTGCTTCTTCAAAATAAAGTTGGGATCCAAGTAAGCTAAAGGGTGAGAAAATCTTACTTTCCGGATTGCTTGTCGAGTTTTCTATGTTGGAAGAGGTTCTGAGCCGGAGGAAAGAGTAATTACCTCTTTGTCATCTGCACGGCTGGCCTCCGCATCATCCTGATAATGGTCATTGTCCATAAGATGTACAAAGGATGAGCCAAGGGAGTCAAGTTCTACCTCCAACTCGTCATCATTGTCATCATCATTATTATCCAAGTTGAATAACTCGGCGGGATTGGTCTTTTTCTTAGCAAGCTTTTTGATAGCTTTGCTCTTTGTCCGAGTTTTTTTGGCCGGCTTGTCTCGCAGCTTCTTAGTCCAAAAGGTGAACCGGCCTGGAAAACGTTAAATGGGTATGAAAAATCAACCTGAGTGAAGGTATAATTCAATGGTGAAGTTGATGAAAAACTTATAGCTGGCGGTTTGTTAAGAACGCAGAAAGGATTCAATCCGAATTTACTGCAGCCTTCCAAGCTCTCATTTAATAGAGATTTCGTCATATTATTGATTTCTTCATCAGTCAATTCAATCTGACAGTGGCGTTGAGGATCTGATAACTCGCCGGTGTATTCATGCATTAAGTCAGGACAACGTCTTAGAGGCAAGACTCTCCAGGTGACTCAGCATCGAACCAGATCAATTCCAGTCAAGTCGTTGGCCATCAAGGCCGGATCTTTGAAAAAACTGGCATATACTTCTTTCGCCCTACTGTATTGATGCTATTTGGAAGAGGATGCCTGTTGTTAAGTCGGCTGGCGCGATAACCCGACAGAGGATTTTCCCCTTCTGGAGAAGTATCTTTGCAATAAAACCAGGTTTGGTTCCAGTCTTTGGGATGACTAGGCAAGGTGGCGGCTGGGAAAGTGGCTTCTTTCCATCGCTGTATGGAAATGCGCCTAGCTCTAGGCTAGGCCCATCTATGAATTTGTTCTACCGGTTTAAATAATAAAACTCCCTGAATAGATCTATGGTGGGCTCCTGTTGAAGGTACACCTCGCAGAATACTTGGAAGTTGCAGATGTTTGAAACGAAGTTTGGGTCGACATCTTGTGGATGGATCTTGAAGAAATGCAACACATCACGAAAGAATTTTGAGCCAGGAGGGCTAAAGCCCCGAAGCATATGATCAATGAAGACAACTACTTCACCATCCTTGGGCTCAGGAGGAGTTTCAGTGCCTGGGACCCTCCAATGAACGACATCCTTTTTGGCCAGGACGCTTGTATGAACATATTCGTTCAAGTCTTCCTCGGTGACCCGGGAAACGACCCAGTTGCAGGCAGTGACAGTTTTGCCCATTTGGAGGTTGAAAGCCTAAGAGAAAGAAATATTACTGGTTTAAAACTATGATGTCAAAACCATACCATGGATTCAAAAGGTAAAGTGATATAAACGGCTGACATGTTATATCGGAAGATGAACATTGAAGTACGCGGATATTCATATTGGCGGCTTAAAAGGGGACTAATGGTACCTACCGGGTTAAGGATTCTATTGTTAAGCCGGACAGAGTTAAAAAGTCAAGCGTATTGTGCAGAACCAAATTATGAGGATGAATAAGTAAGCATGGTTAAACCAGAGAGTATTGTCGGGTTATGCGGGCTATGAAGCATATGATGATGGCTTAAACATGGCCTAATGTTATATGGTGGATCACGGTTTACGGTATAAGCCGCCATAGCAGCTATGGTACTTCAAATCTATTGGTGAAAATTTTGGTAAATGATGGACAAACATATTTCACAAACCAGAGCTGTAATTTTGAATCTGCATTAGTTCAGAAAAACAGTAAATTCTAAACCTAAGGTGGCGGCAGCAGAAAAGTTTGTGTGCTCTGATGGGGTATTCTATGGGGAAGAAGTATTCTGATGTTAAAAACGAATGCTAAAGTGCTACCGCATAAGTTCCATATCATGTTCAGATTAAAGGCTACTCGAACTAAAGGAGAAGACGAAGAACGGCGAAGAACACCGATGAACAAGGCTAACCCTAATGCAGATCTGAGGTACAAAGAGATGAATACTTACATATGCAGATGGACTGCGGTGGAGCGTCAGCGTTCTCTAGACCCGTCGGGTTGATGGAGCAGCCAGAGTTGGTGTAGCGGACGAAGGACGGCGGCAGCGGAGCTCGAGGCTGTAGAGGAGTCACGAGAGGAAGATGAAAACAAGGAGGCAAGGGGGGAAATGAAAAGGACCCCGCCCCTATTTATAAGAGGATGGATACAGGGCATGCGCGGGAATCGAGGAGGCTAAAATCATCATGTGGCTATATGGACGCCTCGATTTTTGGATGATCATTAAGATAAGGATCAGTTAAAGATGTTCTGGGGCATGTGCAAATTTAATGCGAAATGACGTCACGACGGGTTAAGGAGGTTCTATAAGCTGACGTCATGGCGGGTTATAGCAAATTTGTTAAAAGGACGATGCAATATTTTGACAAATCAGGTACTGAAGATTGATGTGAACAAGTTCAAATCAACCTGGGGCCTAATGTTGGGGATATAACTACTGGGTATGAACCGCCTAGGAGGGGCCGGGTCACACCAGTGGCAACTTATTAGTGAAGATGGCGGGTCATAGAAAGCCTATTGACGGCCCAATACCCAGAGGCGACTTGAGGCCCAAGAGGATGAACCGCCACATGTATAACTTGTATTCTAAGGCAAGCTTAGTTAATCACCGAGCCGGACACGTTATGTATTAGCCGTCCAGGACTCTGTAAGCCGTCGGGCATCAACCTCTGTATATAAAGGAGTGATCCGGTGGCGGGTTAACTCAAGAAACAAACAATCGAGAACTAGGTAAGCTTATTCGCTCCCTGGTATTCCAAACCCTAGAAATACAACACACAGCAGGAGTAGGCTTTTACCTTGTTGAGAGGGGCCGAACCTGGGTAAACTCTCTTCGTCCTTTGTCCCGTTTAACCCCTTCAAGCTAACCTAGTTGTGATGGCTCCACTACTAAGTCCTTCAGCTAGGACATCTGCCATGTTAAGTCCATGACACACGTCATGGGCCACAGGCAGGCAAGTCTGGGTACCCTAGTTCCTAGAATGCTGACAGTAGCCCTGGGGCCCAAGGTGCGCTCGGACTTGGCTTCGAGGCGAAGCCAAAGGGCAAGTGCGAAGCGCCGCGGGCCTCAACCACCTGCGGACCTAGTCGACGCGTGGCACTTGATGGGACGTGGGCATCTTCGCTTCCCCACGCTGCCTCGGCAACCGTTCGACTTGACAATAGCCTGTTGCATGCAAAAAAAATCATCATTACTGGGGATCGTGGGAGGCCGGCGATTAGCCTCCCTCTGTCTATAAATGGGGGGGCAGAGCCCCTTGCTCATCTCCGTCTTCTCCCTGCTCGCTCCTTCTTCTTCCTTCCTGTTTCGTCGTCTTGTCGAAGCATCCATGGCGCCGGTGAGGAGGTTTTTCGCGACGGAGAAAGGGAAGGCCCCCAAGGAGGGATAAGTCTCGCCACTGCTGAAGAGAGGCCGTGGATGGCCCCAAAAGCACGCGGCGACTCCGGCGGCGGCCACTCGGGGGCGCAGGCGCACCCCTTCGACGGTAGGGGCTGCCTCTGGCAGCCGCGGTGGTGCTGCTTCTCGTGGTAGGAGCTACCGCGGACAGGGCGACCTCAGCGATAGGGGAGGCACGCGGCGACCACCCGGCTACCGCGGACAGGGCGACCTCAGCGATAGGGGAGGCACGCGGCGATCGCCCGGCCACCACGGCCGCGCTCCCACTCAGCCAATGCATCTTCGGAATTCGTCGTGTGGTCAGGATGCCAGCGGGCATCTGGTTCCAGCTTTCGCGTTCCTTCGTGAGCGCGCTGCTGGTCGGAGGGCCCAGTGGCCTCTAGCTGCAAGCCGACGGCTGCTGCAGCAAGGCCTCGTGGCTGGACGTTGAAGCCACTGTTGCTGGCAACATGTTCCTGAACTACAGGTGGCAACCATTTGCCCGCGCGCGCAGCCTTCATGGGAGGTGCTCCCTCCACTTCAGGTATGATGGCACCATGACCCTCTATGTCAGAGTCTTTGGGGAAAATGGCCAGCGCCTAGGGTGCTGCCCGGAGAGCGACAGCAACAACGAGGACGACAACATCAGCGTCGCCGTTGGCGGTGAGCTTGCCCTTGGCGACGGTCGCGCTTCCCCCAACAGCGGAGGCTCCTCTTCTGGGCAGAGCATGAGCGATGGCGACTACTATGAGTCGCCACGCCACCAGGCTTGGAGCGGGGAGGATGACGAGTTGCATCGCTGGTGCGCCCCGGTGAAGCAGGAGGAAGACTCCGACTGAGCTCGAGCGTTGCTGGAGCCGGTCCTCTGGAGCCGCTATAATCTCGTGGCTTGCTTTTGTTTCTTTCTTTCTCCTGCGTAGAAAAAAGTAGAAGGCCCTGTTGGGGCATATAATGAACCATGGCGCTTGTGCCATTATGCTATGCTCGTTACTTTTATGTTATGTCATGATGTCTGTGTTGCTACTGGGTGTGGTTAGGGTGACTTAGCTTGATGTGCTCGCGGTAGACTCCTGAGGGCCTCCTTCTTGGAAACTTGAGGATGGTCTAACCCCCGGAGGCGCCATGTGGTTGTACGGCTAGGAAACCTCGCGAGGCTCCATACCTCGTGCAAGCCCCCCCCCCCCAGTGTGGGTTAATTGCGGCTAGTGTGGCACGTCGCGATGCCGGGAGGCACGAACTCGAGAGGACGCGCCTGCACGTGAGCTCGTTTGAGAGCGTCCCACGAGGATTAAGGCGCCAAAACTGGGGCATCAAGGTTTTGGCGAGGTGTGGTCATGGGTGAGCACATGCGCACACACCGTACCCAGCCCCCATGCGCGGGGTGCGCAAGAAAGAGCGACGGGCAACTGCCACTCTCCCTAAGGTAAACTTCAAAGGGAGAACACTGCAAGGAAAGAAAAAGAAAGAGACTTCCCAACCCTTGCGAATGAAAGACGTGAAAACTCCAAATTTCATTCAAGAAGTTGCAAAACAGCTACAGAAAACAAGCAAAAGAACAGCCGCATCCGGCACCTAAACTAGTTTTCTTGTCTTCCCACCAGCGCGGAGCATGGGGCCTCTACTAGGACGTGAGTGGGAGCCCCTGTGAGGCCCAGGGGCGTCACTCAAGAGACTCCGGGGCGTGTACAGCCCCAACTCATTATTACGTGAGAGTGTCATGAGCGGAGATCTTCACAGGCGCGGAGCCGTGGTCATGGGTAGAACTTCCGAAGATGCTGGATGTTCCAGGCGTTCTGGATGGGGATTCCGTCCTGCGTCTCCAGGCATACGGCGCCGGGCCTGGAGACACGGGCGATCCTCAATGGGCCCTCCCACATGGGTGAGAGCTTATGAAGCCCTTCCCCGGAGAGCACTCGCCTCAGGACGAGATCACCCACCTCGAGCGTCCTGGAGCAGACGTTGAGGCAGTGATACCGCCGCAACGCCTACTGGTACCTCGTTGCACGGAGCGAGGTTTGGCAACGTCGCTCCTTCCCCAGCACGAGGTCCATCCCCCGCGAGGCGTCCTCGCGTGCCTCGTCGAACGCCAAGACCCACGCAGTGCGATGCCTGACCTCATGAGGGAGGACCCCCTCGGCTCCGTAGACGAGGAAGAACGGAATCTCGCCTGTGGTCGGGCTTGTTCATAGTGGTGCGGATGGACCATAGCACGTACTGGAGCTCATCGAGCCAGCCCCTGCCGCTGGCCTCGAGCTTCTTCCTTGAGGGCCCTCAAGACCTCCGCGTTGGCGCGCTCGACCTGGTCGTTGCTCCATGGGTGTGCCACCGAAGCGTAGCATATCTGCATTCCAAGGTTAGCACAATATGTTTTCAAAAGGTTGCTCGTGAACTGAGAGCCATTGTCGGTGATGATAAGGTTAGGAACCCCGAAATGGCTCACGATGCCCTTGACAAACTTGACAGCCGAGCCGGCTGGGATAGTGCGGACGGCCTCCACCTCCACCCACTTGATGAACTTTTCGATGGTGACGTAGAGGTAGTGGTAGCCCCTAGGCACCCGTGGGGACGGGCCCAGGATGTCCAACCCCCAGACCACAAACAGCCATGAGAGCGGGATGGTCTGCAGGCCCTGAGTGGGCTGGTGGATCTACTTGGCATGGAACTGACAGGCATCACATGATCTTACCAACTCGGTGGCATCATTGAGCGTCGTGGGCCAGTAGAATCCGCTGCGGAACGCCTTGCCCATGAGGGTGCGCGATGAGGAGTGATGGCCTCAGTCCCCGCCATGTATGTTGGCCAGCAGCTCGCATCCCTGCTCCCTGGAGATGCATCGTAAAGAAACATCGTTCGGGCGCCTTCGGTAGAGCTCGCCGTCCTTGATGCAGTATGCAGTGGCCTGGCGGGCCACGCGCTCTGTGTCTTCCTCCTTCTCCGGCAAGGTGCCCCAGAGCAGGTACACCTTAAACTCCTCGGTCCAGCACCCCTCCTAAGGCTCGAGCGCATGGAGCGGGCGGGCTCCCGAGGTTGCGCTGCAAACTGGGGCACCCGAAGGAGGCGCCGGCGGAGCTCCTCCTGAGGCGATGCTGGTCCCGCAGCGGGGGGAGCTGCCAATGGCTTGAAGAGCCGCTCCTCAAAGACGCCAGGCTCCTGAGGTTGACGTTGTGACGCTCTCTTGGCGATGTCGTCTGCCTCCTTGTTCGTGCCTTGCGGCACGTGCTGCAATTCCAAGCCCAAGAAGAGTTTCTCAATTTTTCGTACATCCTCAAGGTATGCCACCATGTGCTCGTCCTTTGGCTTGTACGCCTTGTTGGAAGAGTTGACGAGGAGTTGGGAGTCACCCTTGATGGTGAGGCGCCTCACCCCCAGAGCTGCCGCAGCCTTGAGGTCGGCGATTAGGCCCTCATATTCCACAATGTTGTTGGAGACCTTCTCGCCACGCTGGAAGCAGAGCTGCACAGCGTAGTAGAGTTTGTCCTGGGTGGGCGAGATGAGCACAGCTCCAACCTCCGCGCCCTGGCGCGCAAATGCGTCGTCAAAGTACATGACCCAACCATCCGGTGCTTCGTCTCCGGGCGCGAGAGAACGGTCCTCGCCCACTTCTTGGTCAGGGGTGTCAGTCCACTCCGCCACAAAATCAGCGAGGGTCACACCCTTGATGATCCTAGTGGTGCTGAACTCCAACTGGAACACCTGCAATTCAATGGTCCATTCGGCGACCCTTCTCGCGGCATTAGGGCTCCGGAGTACCCTCTCCAAGGGGTAATCTAAGACAACCTTGATGGGGTGGCCTTGGAAGTAGTGACGCAGTTTCCGGGAAGCAACGAGCAGTGCGAGCAAGAGTTTTTGTGGCATGGGGTAGCGCGCCCGCGCATCACGCAGCATCGTGCTGATGAAGTACACCGGGTGCTCGACGAGGGTGGAAGCGTCGGCGGGGTCCCGTGCCTCCCGAGGCTGGGGAACCTCGGGAGTTTGGTCATCTGACGGGACAATCGTGGCCTCAGGAGCACCATCCTCAGGAGTCCCGCTGATCGGAGGGATGGCTGAGGCCTCAGGAGCACTGGCCTGAGGCGGCGGCATATCGGCCGGGTGCGGGATGCCGCGCCGCGTGCCCTTAACCCGGCGCTCCTCCAGGACCGCCACGAGTGCTGCGCTAGCAGAGAGAGGTGTGGCGGCCAGGTAGAGCACCAAGGGTTCGAGGGGGCACAGCTCTACCATCACCGGTGGGCTGGTGAGGTACCTCTTGAGGTCTTGGATGGCCGCGTCAGCCTCCAGAGTCCACTCGAATGGGCCCTTCTTTTTCATCAGCTTGAAGAAGGGTAGGGCACACTCCCCTAGCTTGGAGATCAAACACCCGAGCGAGGTTACGCAGCCTGCCAACTTCTGCATCTCCTTGAGGGTTTGCGGCGGACTCATCCTCTCTATAGCCTTGACTTTATCCGTGTTGGCCTCAATCCCTATTAGCTTGCCAGACGGGATGCCAAACACACATTTTTTTGGGTTGATTCGTAGGTTCACCTTGCGTAGGCTGGCGAATGTCTCCTCCAGCTCTTCGATAAGGGTTCTTACCTCCCAAGATTTCACCACTATATCATCGACGTATGCCTCAGCATTCCTCCTGAGCTGCTGACCCGGGGCGATGTGCATCAGCCGCTGGAAGGTTGCCTCGGCATTGCGCAGCACGAAGGGCATGCAGGTGTAGCAGTACACCCCGCACGGGGTCAGGAAGGCTGTCATCTCAACATCCTGCACCGCCATCTTGATTTGGTGATAGCCCGAGAAGGCGTCCAAGAAGCACAGTAAATCGCACTCGGCGGTGGAGTCGACGATCTGATCGATGCATGGGAGAGGGAAAGGGTCTTGAGGACAAGCCTTGGTGAGGTTGGTGAAATCGACCCACATGCGCTCCTTCCCGCCCTTCTTGGGGACAATAACCGGGTTCGCCAACCAATCTGGATGTCATACTTCCCGAATGCCGCTGGCCTCTTGTAGCTTGCGGGTATCCTGGACGATGAACGACTGCTTCTCCGGTGTTAATTTGCCGCCACGCCTTCTGCTTTACCAGACATGCGTTGGGGCACACCATCAGGTGGTGCTCGATTACTTCACGCGGAACCTCGACAAGGTCCGCCGCTTCCCATGCAAACATGTCCATGTTCATGTGGAGGAAGCTGACCAACGCCTCTTCCTGGCCTGGGGGAGGCCGGCGCGTATGGTGAAGGTGGAGCACGACCCCCCGTCTTCGTCGACCGGCACCTGCTTCGTCTCGGCCAGATCATGGGAAAACAACTGCTTCTTCTTTGCTAGCGCGGTCCCCGGGCCTTCCGGAGGCCCCTCCCCGTGTGACCGCACGGCCGCCGCGGCCTTGAAGGCGAGCTTGAGGGCCTAGAGCGCGTCCTTAGTATCCCCCGCCACGGTGAGGACGTCGCTGCTTCCCGGCATCTTCATGAGGTTGTAGCCGGGATGAGTCGCCGCCATGAGCTTGGCCAGGGTTGGATACCCGAGGATGGCGTTGTACGAGAGGCTGATGCGGGCGATGTTGAAGTCGATGAGCTCGGTGCGGTAGTTATCGCGTGTGCCAAAGGTGATAGGGAGGCGAATCTGCCCTAGAGGGCAGGTGGAGCCATCAACGACCCCAGAGAAAGGCTTGGTGGGGTGGAGCCGGCCGTAAGGCACATGAAGCAGGCCCAATGCCTCCACGGAGAGGACGTTGAGGCCAGCACCGCCGTTAATGAGGGCCCTGGTGACTACCACGTCGCAGATGATGGGGGTGCAGAGCATAGGGAGCGGGTCGGCGCCGACTGTGGTCTTGGGGTGGTCCCTCGAGTCGAAGGTGAGGCCGGCCTTAGGCGCCACACAGCCCGGAGGGGCTCCCCTCTACCCATGGGTGGCGCCCGCCTGGCGGAAGAAGGAGCAAGACGCCTGCGAGCCGGCAAGGAGGATCGGGACGGCGCGGGGCACCGGTGTCGCGAAGCGCACGATGAAGAGTTCGCGCAGCTCTTCCCAGGAGGCCACTGAAGACTCCGGCAAGCCCAGGAGCCAGGCGTGCGGCACACCCGTAGGGGCCATGGGGAGCCAATTCGCCATGATCTTGTCGTCGTCGCCAGCTGCCCAGACAGCCTCTGCATATGCCTGGAGAAACCCTGCCGGATCCACCGTGCCTTCGTATCGAGGCGACAGCTCCGGCCTGAACTTTGGTGGCCACTGCGCTTGCCGCAGTGCGGGGGTGAAATCCCGGTGGCCCGCAGCGCCTCCGGATGTGCCCGGTGGCCCAGCCAGTGGAGCGAAGCCCGCCATGAGAGCCGAATAGTGAGGCAGGATACAGCAGACGAGGAGGTGAATCTTCGATGCCCCCTACCTGGCGCGCCAAATGTCGGATTCGGGGCTCCGCAGACCTAAGAAAGATTCGAACTATGGGGTGCGTGCGAAGAACTCAATCTCCCAGGCCTGCCAACTTGACGTTCCCACAGCCTAGCTCGATGAACAGGAAAAGAGAGAGACAAGGCTGTTTACCCAGGTTCGGGCCACCTTACGGTGTAAGACCCTACTCCTGCTTTGTGGTGGATTAGCCTCGCGGTGAGCTGAGGTTGAACTAGTATAGAGGAAGACCTACCTCAGGAGGTCTGTTCTTGTGTTGGTGTGAGCTGGTGAGGGTTCGGATGGATTGCCCGGGGCCGATCCCCTTCTATGATGGTGGCTAACCTATATTTATAGTGGCCTTGGTCCTCTTCCCCCAAAATGAAGGCGGGAAGGGACCCCACAACGGCCAAGTTTGAAGGGAGACAAATAGTACATCTTATACTGACGAAAGGTGGTCTTCGCCTACAAAGCTTGTGGACGTGACGTGGTGGGCTCGGCGATGACCTCTGTCTTGCTGTCCTGGCGGTCTTGGTCTTGTATCACGGAAATGGAAACCTTTGGCTGACTCCTCGGGACATCGCACCTGCGCTTGCCTCCTTAGCACCAAAGAGAAAACCTGATGTACTGTGCCCGCTGGCGCCTACCTGGCCTTGGTCGTCATGGCTTGTGTCACCTTAACCTCACGAGGTGAGCGCCTGCATAGGAATCCCCGCTCCTCAGGAGCCAGCCTGGGGAGGCCGCTCCCTCTGGAGGTCTTGACGCCGTCCGCCTTGCGAGGGTCTTGTCTTGTCGATGTTGAAGATGGGTTGTACCAGGCCATTGACGGGGCCATGCCGTGGGCCGCGGGCAGGCAAGTCTAGGTACCCTGGTTTCCAGAACACCGACATTTATCTTTTGTTCATCGAACATACTGTCTAACATTATTACTAAAGTGTTTAATTATGCATGGTTGTAGTGTTGTTTAATTACTAGAGTGTTTAAACTATTCACTGAACTTGGCTATATGTGTTTTATGTTTGAACTATATGCATGGTTGTAGCACCATATAATGACTAGATTGTTTACATTACCCAATGAACCTAGCTAGCTATATGTACTTTATGTTTGAATTATATGAATAGTTGTAGCACTGTTTAATTACTAACAAAGTGTTTAAATTTTCCAATGAACCTATATGATTTAAACACAAACTTAAGTATTATATGATTTTACTGTTGTTGTTAACCTGAAATATGTTGTCATTTGGCTGGGAAAATGTTGTTGTGCGGCTTTCTTATATATAAAACTCAAATTGGTGGTGTGGCACTAACATGACATATCACTGGTATGAATATTACTGGTGACGTGGGCCCATACATATGGCACGCCATCAATATATATGCTACTAGTGGTGTGAGGGTCCACACATCACCGCCATTTTATTAGTGGCGTCATATTGATGGAGTGTGGTCAACACGCCACCAAGGGTGTTTTTGGCACGCCACCACTAACGTTTTCTACATAAGTAAAATTTTCCTCATAAGCAAAAACAAATCTTAAGATGAAAAGTTGTGTATGGCACAAATAAATGCAATATGATTTAAACCTAGTTAGAATGCATTAATACATTTTTCATGGTAGATGGTTCTCGAACGTACATTGGACGAATGTTAGTGGACCAATCTAATAAATTTAACGGTTACAATAATTTTACTGACGCCTTGCAAGGACGGACAACGGCGTGTATTCCGCCTCCTCCTGCTACGAAGCATTGTTCCTGGGCTCTACCTCCTCCGAGTTTTGGCGCCCCCACATCGGTCCAGTTCTTCATCTGGCTCGCCTCTCTGAACCGATGCTGGACTGCGGACAGGCTTGCTCGCCGAGGCCTGCCGCATGAGCCGGCGTGTGTTTTCTGCTCGCAGGAGCCCGAGACACTTCACCACATCCTTGTGGGCTGCGTCTTCGCGCACATCACCTGGCATGAGATCCTCTCATGATGCTCCCCTGCAACGGCTGCCCCCGATGGCTCCTTGAGCTACTTTGCCTGGCTTTCTACTGCCATTGATCTCACCCCCGCCTCTCGTCGTCGAGGCTTAGCCACCATTGCCGCCCTTACGGCATGCTCGCTTTGGAGACACCGGAACGCAGTCATCTTCGACAAAGTTGCATCTTCAACCGCGGTTCTCATTACAGCCATCAAAGATGAAGCTCGCTCCTGGGCCGCGGCCGGAGCCAGAGGGGTGAACAGTCGCAGTCTTGTAACCTAATTTTACTGTTTTGGGGCTGAGCATCCCTTTTGTCTTCTGCTCTCCTTGGGTCCTTGTCTCGCCATTCGTGTGTACGAGATCACGATCCAACCCTGAACTCTGTACTCGTTTTCCCTTCTATCAATGCAATGATACGCTATTTTAGTGTATTCGAGAAAAAAATTACTGACAAGGCGTCCGCGGCCCTATCATAGCACGTCATATAGGGTCCAGCACACAGAATCCCGCAAATGCCCTCGGCGGGTGGTGGAAGCCACAAGCGGGTCCATCCAGTTTTCATCGTGGAAAGTCGGCACCGTGCATCCTCCCAGCCACAGCGGATGACAGCCATTACCCATAGACTTGGAGGCTTGGTAGTCCGTGATAAGCGTCCAATTGTCGAGTGAAAAAAAAAATCAGTGTCCATTGCTCCATCTAAGACTTTTTTATCTAACAGTCAGGAATCACCACAGACCGAATAAGACGGCCAGAATGCTCTCAGCTCTGAGGAGGCTTAGGTTTTTGCACGAATCTAACTATGGGATGTGGAAGCATGTATGTTAACATAATTAGAAGTGGTTCTCGCAAAAAAAACATAATTAGAAGTGGTGACGATTTATACAATTCCTACTGGCCTAGGTAATATCGAGGACAAGAAGTGTAGTCATAGTCGTTGGAGAAGCACTAGGTTCGCCTTTTGGGGTAAAACTTTTCGAGTTTTTGCAAGAGCCGAGAAGAAAGCACCAGGTGCGTACAAGGCAATGCCGGCCGTAGCATCAGACATGCACGTGAGCACGTCCTGAGCCACCTCTGATTGCGAGCCCCTGTTCGATGCCCGTCGATCCAAAAACTCTTGTTGGAAGAGAAGAAATCATATGTAGATTTGATCTCCGCTATGTGAACAATGGACTCCGTGAACAATAGGTCTCGTATCAGTGCAGGTACTGTATATCTGTATCTTGTCGGGTGCATGCATGGTCTTGTGGTATAGGTTGTTGCTTAGATAAAAGTCAAATGGAGAATTAAGCCGTGCTAACTGATTACAGGATTTCTAAATTAATTTTATTTTTGATTGGATTACTTAATTTTCAGTCAAGTTATACCTTCAAAAACCAATCAAAAATCAACGCAAATCTTCCTTAAAAATGATATTAGAATATAAGTATATTATAAGGTAGCGTACAAAGTAAGCATCAATCAAAGACGTGATCACTCATAGACACCTAGATAGGTTTAATAATTACACATCCAATCAAATGCATCTCATGGGGTCCGCTATACTGGAATCCTATGCAGACAGATCCTACTGGCTGGTTTTTAATCTATTATATCTATGTAAGATGGTATGTCCTTGTCGAACTACCATTGACTATATATGTAGTAAGGTTGAACTGTTTGTTTCATTTATGAAATTATCGGATATCCGGTAAGTCTAGTAGCTTGTTGAAACCATCATCTGATGCATACAAACATATAAATAAGCACTTGTACGAAATGAGTAGTTTAACTCTCTAAAAAATGAATATCTTGACTACATTAACTATATGAGTTATAGGAACGACGAGCTATGGCTTCTTCACGAAACGGGTCTTACCTCGACCTACTGCACCTAAACTATGGTAGGCAGTCGTGCAGACTTCAAAAAAATAGAAATGTGTGGGAGCATCTCATATCGCGCTCATGCTGCCACACAATACTTGCATACAAGCATAGGATGCGCCTTTTTCAATGGGACAAGCAGCAACATGCACATCGTAGCTTGATCATCCAAGTACAACTTGGCTTTATCAGGTGCCATCACCTTTTGGGCATGCCAATGTCTCATGGATTCCAAGTGTCAATCATCTTATACTTGCCACATGGCAAAGCAAGATGTTGTCTAGCAAAGTAACCATCGATTAAGGTTTGTTGCAGACTGCTATGCATATAGGCCCAACGCACAAGAGTGAGTATTCTCCTTTTTTCTTGTTTGATTCCCCAAAAAAATAAGTCTCTTGAATGGGGAATGTTAAAACTGGACAGTGTAAGAGTATTTTGGAATTAAATTTATCATCATCATGGCTAGTTAAAATAAACTATTGACTGCTAAAGTAAACCTTATGAACAAATGAATTTGTACCATCTGGGGTTGAGAGCTCGAGATAAGCTTTGGACTTTTGCACACCGTTCAACAGCACATAGCTAACAAGATGGCGTGGAAGAGAAGTCTCCCGAAAGATAACTGCTATGCATGTGGCCCTACCATACGCGACAAGGAAGGATAACATAAATATCATCGCGAATCTCTCAATCGCGTGCTGGAGATTCGAGTTGTCGATTTTTTTAGATGACACTTAAATATCATCGTGAATCTTCTCAAGTTTTATCAACATGTATTGGGGTCATCGTCAATTTATGAGATTAAAATGAAAAAAAAATATTTTCCCTCTGTTTGTGCCATTGGCTTACCTTCCTTTGTTGTCTTTGCTTTTAAAGATACTATATTCACAAAAAAATATACATTAGAAAAAAGATGCTTATTTTGCCCTTGTAATGAGAGTGTTTGCCAATTTTGATAGCACAATATTCCTTTAATCTTGATTATCCCCCCCCCCCCACACACACACACACTCCCACACACATACACAAGAATTTATTGTTTCTTTAACCATCATAAATGGGTGGTTAGAAAAATGATGGTGGTAAATTTTACTGCTATTATATGGTCGATTCTGAAAGATGTAGGAACAAGTACTCGCAAACCAATTTAGAAATGGACCCGCTTCCGCCGTTTATTACATTTGCCATTGAATTGAATCGCTCGGAATTTTAAATTTAGACCGGTGTGTGCAGCTTCATTGCAACCTCCTCCTCTGGTCGGTGATTTGATTGACGCTACCTCATGCTCCTGGAACAGGAAAGCGGTGCAAACTCACCTCCTCCCAATGGTGGCAGAATGTGTTCTGAACATCCCCTTGAGTTGGGCTTGGCACTATGAGAAAACTGGACGTTTTTCGGTCAGATCAATGTATAGGATGCTTGTTGACACAAAGTTTCAGAGGGAGGCCTGGCAAGAAAATAGACTCGGGTGTTCTGATGTGAGTACTATGTAGAAGGGATGGACTAATTTGTGGAACATTAAGATACCTTCAATGGTCATGGTTTTTGCATGGAGATTGGCAAGGGTTTCACCCCCTACTAGAGATGTGTGAGCTTGCAGGAATATGGCGGACAATGATGCTTGTTGTTTCTAATGGAGCAACAGATTCATGGCGACACTCCCTCTTTGACTATAACTTGGCAAAAGGAGTATGGGCACTGACGAACAAGGAATTGTTGAGTACATTGCAGCAACCAAAGAGGAGGAACCGAAGCTTTGGCTTTTTAGTTTGATTGACTATTTACCATAGAGTGATGCTGTCAAAGCTCGTATCACTATGTGGGCAATCTGGTGGGCTAAGAGAAAGGTAGTCCTTGAAAAGGTGTTACAAAGCCCTATGTCAACTTACTTATTCATCCCAAGATTTCTTGCTGATCTTGAGATGATGGATGCAGTTCAAACGGGTTAGAAGCAGCAAGCTTCAGCGATCAGGTCACATGTTGTACTAGGGAAGTGGATCCCGCCTGAACCTAGATCAGCAAAAATTAATGTAGATGGCGGTCTGTCGAGATCGGGCTACAGGGGAGCTATCAGCGTCGTGTGCGGAGATGCGATAGAATTTTTTTTGGGTGCATCGGCTATTATCATGGAAGGACTCACTGATCCGGCGACGCTATAGGCCACAGCTTGCAGTGAAGCACTTTCACTTGCTCTTGACCTCAGCCTATCTCATATTCAGGTTATCACTGATTGTCTAGAAGTGGTGAAGAATGTCAAAGAGAACAATCCTTGTGCCTATGTTGTCATCATCGGGGAGTTCATAGTGAAGGAGCATGTATTTGGTAGTGCGCCATTATCGCACGAGAATAGATCATCAAATTTTGAGGCTCACAAACTGGTTAAAGCTATAGTTTCTTTGGGACTGGGTCACCATGTTTGGCTCCCTTCCCCTTCGTCTATCACTGTAATTCTTGGAAACATTATGCAATAAAGTTTTTTTTGCGAGTCAAATTTGTATTACTCAACCACCAAGAAGAATACAATCAGCCGTTGCTAGTTCTATCGCAATAGAGGGGCCAGATCCTAGCCAAGTCATTGTTCCACCCTCTATGCGGGCAAAATTTGCCAAGCTATCACTAACCTTATTAACATGGATGCAATAAAGTTGGACGGTGTTTCTCGAGAAAACATTGAATTGAAAATTAAGATAAGTTACATAACGAGGAGGACAAAAGGACCCACATACCAGTATCAAAAATACTCTCCATTTATATTTACTCTCCATATTAGGTTTGTCTACGTCAAACTTTATAATCTTTCAGGAAGTTTATAGAAAAATATATTAATATATACACCACCAAGTCAATACCATTGGATTCATCATTTATTATATTTTCACATCATATGGATTTGTTATTGTAGATGTTCATATTTTTTCCCACAAACTTGGTCAAAACTAGTATGCTAAGTAAACAAAAATGGAGGGAGTATTAACTAGGGAAAGGCGACAACATAACCATAATTTCTAGTTTGCCCCTTTTCTTAGAACAATACAAATACTTTACATTCTAATGGTCAGCATGCTTTGCTCCTTGCCTTAGGGGGTAGGTTTGAGCCCTGCCCAATGCATCGTAGACTTTTTTTGTTAATTGTGCTTTCAAAACAAATAATGTGAAAGGGGGACGAGCTAAAAGTTACCTGATATGATCGTGAACATAAGAAAATCTAAATATATGGGGTGGAATCTAGTGGTTATGCATGAATGTGTAGAGTTGACTACAACTTATTACATAGACCAGCTAATGTTCTAGTGGTTAGTAAGTTGTTTGGCAACCCCAAAGGTCATGTGTTCGAGTGCAAGGCAATGCAAGGATTATAGTTTTTTCCTCCATATGTCCTCAGCATGGTTTGTGAGAAGAAAAAACAGCCGGATAAATAGATCCCTTGGTGGGTAAGATGCTTAGCAACCACGAAGGTCATGGGTTCGAGTGCCAGGCAGCGCAAGATTTTTACTCTTTCTTCCTCCATACGTCGTTAGCATGGTTTATGAGAGAAAACCAGCCATGTTCTAAATAGATCCATGTATAAATTATTTAGTTTGTTTCATTGGCCATTAAGATGCTTGGCAACCCCAAATGTCCTGGGTCCGAGTGCCAGGCGGCGCAAGGTTCTTATTCTTTTCCCCTCCATACGCCGTTAGCATGGTTTTTGAGAAAAATCAGCAAACTTCTAAATAGATCCCTATAAAAATTATTTAGTCCATGTTCCACGATGAGTAAGATGCTTGACTACCCCAAAGGTCCTGGATTCGAGTGCCAGACAGTGCAATGTTTTTACTTTTTTTCCTCCATATATCGTTAGCA
Source organism: Triticum urartu (assembly GCF_003073215.2). Taxonomy (NCBI): domain Eukaryota; kingdom Viridiplantae; phylum Streptophyta; class Magnoliopsida; order Poales; family Poaceae; genus Triticum; species Triticum urartu. The sequence goes on along the minus strand of NC_053023.1, from coordinate 537,397,088 downwards.
TGGTTTGTGAGAAAAAAACCAACCGTCTTCTAAATAGATCCCTCTAAAATTTATTTAGTTCGTCTTTCATTGGTCAGTAAGATGCTTGGCAACCCCAAATGTCCTAGATTCGAATTCCAGGCAACACAAGGTTTTTAGTTTTTTTCCTCCATACGCCGTTAGCGTGGTTTGTGAGAAAAAACAGTCATCTTCTAATTAGATCCCTGTAAAAATTATTTAGTTCATGTTCCATTGGTCAGTATGATGCTTGGCAACCCCAAATGTCCTGGGTTCGAGAGACATGCAGCACAAGGTTTTTTATTATTTTCGTCCATACGCCGTTAGCATGGTTTGTAAAAAGAACTAGCCATCTTCTAAATAGATCCATGTAAAAATTATTTAGTGTGTGTTCTATTGGTCAGTAAAATGCTTGGCAACCCCAAATGTCCTGGGTTGAGTGCCAGGCAGCGCAAGGTTTTTAATTTTTTCTCTCCATACTCCATTAGCATGTTTTCTGAGAAAAAACGAACCATCCTCTAAACAAACCCATATAAAAATTATTTAGTTCGTGTTCCATTCGTCGGTAAGATGCTTGGCAACCCCAAATGTCCTGAGTTTAAGTGCTAGGAAGCACAAGGTTTTTTCACCTCCATACTTTGTTAGCACGGTTTGTGAGAAAAAGCCAGCCAGTTTGTAAATACATCCCTGTAAAAAAAATTAGTTCATGACTGGTCAAAAGAACGCTGACGTGAGAGCCACTTCATCAGTTTTCCCCCTCTCGAATTGGTTTCGACCTCATTTGACCAAATCAACAAGTTTATAGCCTAAATCAAACAATTTTCGAGTGGTTTCACTAGTAACGCATTTCACTCCAATATTTTGTCATATTATATTACAGTTGAAATGTTGGATTCCAATCGGCTTGTTAGTAAGCTGAGTCCATACATGTTGGGCCTTGAACCCCGCATGTTTGTTTGTCTATCGTGTCAAACTACGAGTAGATATGTTTCCTTCTTTTTTTACGAGAAGATATGTTTCCTTCTCGACACAGTTCAGATTTCCTATTGATATATTGATGTTTTGAGTTTTGACCCGCAACTGTTTCTCTCTTTTTTTTTATGTTTTGACATATAATTATGAAATAGTACAAGAAAAAAAAATCAAACAAGAGACTTCTTTAACTACCGGCTAACTTTTATTTCTGTGGATATCGTACCTATATGCTTCAAGAGAAAAAAAAATACTGTGGTTGTTGCTTGCTATTCCTACTAACCTTCCGTAAAGGGATCAATCTGTGGAACCATACGGGTATAGTTCCGTACACCAGAACTTTTTTTACTAAACATAGCAGCCCGTACGTTACAAAACAAGTAGGTTTGGGATCCAACTTGCAGTGGTGGAGCCGGTTCATCCATGTGAGCACCACACGGGACACGGCGATGCCACCCAGCCGCAGTGCCTCACGACGACCCAGGCGTGATGCACGGCCATCTGACTCAGCCACCACTCACTCCAGAAAGCGATGAGCCAAAGACCACCTGATCGATCCTCCCTCGTATTCCCGATAGTCTAATCGCCGCAGCCACAAGTGTCAATCATCGGATGCGCGAAAACGGCAAGATGACGAGATTGGGGTCCTGCAGGACATTTCCAAAAAAGGCCTCGGCTCCCGGGGACAAATTCATGGGGAAGTTCCTGCGTGATCGAAGTGGCATGTTGCTTTGTTGGCAAGTGTTATTCGGGGAAGCGCGACTTTTCAATCCTATTGGGTCAGTACTTGCTCCAGCTAAACAAAGATGTGTTCGTACCACTCATACCTGGGAGAAACGGCCCATTCATGTGCTTGCCAGTGGCCGAGATGATAAAGGGTGCGTACGGTGCTTCCTATGCTGCTCCAGCAGCAGACCAACTTTCAAGGGACAGTTCGTGGGCAGTTTGAGAGATCTTTCATCTACGGTTCGAGAGACTCCAAAAACGATCTACACGGACTTTACTTCTCCTGCAATTCAGAGTTGGTAACGATCCGATCCAAGCCACATCTTTATATTGTTTCTGAGTGATTGTAGGGCAATTTTTTTTTGTTTTCTACTACATTTCGTTGGGAATATTCTTGTGGGTCGACGAGGACGTCGGTTCCTTTGAGTGGGGTGTATATGAGAGTCTGGTTTAATAGAGATGATATGCTACTCATATCAATAAGGAATTTCTTCTCTTGCGCAGGGGGTAAGGGGGGCATTTTGAAAGAAGTCCAAAGTTAAGCGTGTTTAGCGAGTGACAACAGGAAGGAACTAGTGTTGAACTGTGGGGCCGGTCTAGATCCCGCTAGGAGTAACGGCCGGTAACCGGTGAGTGTGTCCGGGGCATTACAGGCGTGAGGGTGATGATCCGACTAGGCAGATTGTGAGAGTGTGACTCCCACTAGCTAGGTGAGAAGCACTAGTTGCCGTAGCTAGTTTAGTTAATTAGTTGTTATCTTTTGTGTATCCAACAAGTTGTCTAATTTTATTACTAGATTGTTTAATTATGCATGGTTGTAGCGTTGTTTAATTACCGGAGTGTTCAGACTCCAATAAAGCTGGTCGTAATGGTAGTATCATAGGTAATATCATGCATGCCAACTAGACAATTTTGATGAGGTGTCATATAATTAAATGAAGAAAGAGAGGATTGAGTATCATATCATGATACCATATCATAATAAATGCTATGCTACTATGTGTCATGCAAAACAATAAATAGAATACTACATGATATTAATATATGATACTATGCATTAGGGAGATAGTATCATACACTAATATCGTATGCATAATACTAGTATATGATACTCCCCATTACAACCATTCTAAACCTAGCAATATGTGTTTTATATTTGAATTGTATGCATGGTTGTAGCACTGTACAGTTAGTGTTTACATTATCCCATGAACCTAGCTAGCTATATGTGTTTATTGTTTGAACATATGAATTGTGGTAGCACTGTTTAATTATTATCAGTGTTTAAATTTTCCAATGAACTGTGTGTGTGTGTGTTTTCCTAATCATGATGCATGTTTATTTTATCAACATGAGTGACGACAATGAATCCCCCGTGTGCCATCTATGGTGCCGTCAAATGCCAGAAAGACAAGAAGTTCCCTGTAGATCTTCCGGATGACTTACTATCTACAACAGTATGTTACTTAAACATGTTGTGACTGAGTTTCATAGTTGTGCCCAAAATTGTCTAATTATCATTTTCTTTCAATTTTGCTCAGATCATCCCTTGCAGGGAAAAAGCATGACTTCATAGAAAGGTTTGACATTCGACTTGATGCAACCACCAAATTCTAGTGCGCCCTCATGAAAATGCAGATGACCAAGAACTTCACTTGTCTTGTAACCAACAAGGCACACCAAACCTATTTTGTCTGCCTGGTAGAAGAGACCTTACACATGCCTACAAGGTGCAAGTTGGGGGTGAAGGAAATATGCCCTAGAGGCAATAATAAAGTTGTTATTTACATTTCCTTATATCATGATAAATGTTTATTATTCATGCTAGAATTGTATTAACCGAAAACTTTATACATGTGTGAATACATAGACAAAACAAAGTGTCCCTAGTATGCCTCTACTTGACTAGCTCGTTAATCAAAGATGGTTAAGTTTCTTGACCATAGACATGTGTTGTCATTTGATGAACCGGATCACATCATTAGGAGAATGATGTGATGGACAAGACCCATCCGTTAGCTTAGCAGAATGATTGTTAAGTTTTATTGCTATTGTTTTTTTCATGACTTATACATATTCCATTGACTATGAGATTATGCAACTCCCGAATACCGGAGGAACACCTTGTGTGCTATCAAACGTCACAACGTAACTGGGTGATTATAAAGATGCTCTACAGGTGTCTCCGAAGGTGTTTGTTGGGTCAGCATAGATCGAGATTAGGATTTGTCACTCCGAGTATCGGAGAGGTATCTCTGGGCCCTCTCGGTAATGCACATCATGATAAGCCTTGCAAGCAATGTGACTAATGAGTTAGTTGTGGGCAAATGCATTACGGAATGAGTAAAGAGACTTGCCGATAACGAGATTGAACTAGGTATGAGGATACCGACGATCGAATCTCGGGCAAGTAACATACCGATGACAAAGGGAATTACGTATGTTGTCATTGCGGTTTGACCGATAAAGATCTTCGTAGAATATGTAGAAACCAATATGAGCATCCCTGTTCCGCTATTGGTAATTGAACGGAGATGAGTCTCGGTCATGTCTACATAGTTCTCGAACCCGTAGGGTCCACACGCTTAACGTTCAATGACGATTTGTATGAAGAGTTATGTGTTTTGGTGACCGATGATTGTTTGGAGTCCCGGATGAGATCACGGACATGACGAGGAGTCTCGAAATGGTCGAGAGGTAAAGATTGATATATTGGACGATGGTATTCGGACACCGGAATGGTTTCGGAGTGGTTCGGGTATTTTTCGAAGCACTGAGGGGTTACCGGAACCCCCCGGGGAAGTAATGGGCCTACATGGGCCATATGGGAGAGAGGAGGCAGCCCACAAGGGGTGGCCGCGCCCCCCTCCCATGGGGAGTCCAAATTGGACTAGGGGAAGGGGCGCGCCCCCCTTTCCTTCTCCTGTTCCCTCTCCCTTCCTCTTTCCCCCTCCGAAAGAAAGGAAGGGGCGAATAGGACTTGGAGTCCTATTCGGTTTCCCCCCATGGCATGCCCCCTAGGGCCGGACGCCTCCTCCCCTCCTCCTTTATATACGGGGGCAAGGGGGCACCCCAAGACACAACAGTTATTCTCTTAGCTGTGTGCGATGCCCCCTCCACAGTTTACTCCTCCGGTCATAGAGTCGTAGTGCTTAGGCGAAGCCCTGCGCGGATCACATCACCATCGCCGTCACCACTCTGTCGTGCTGACGAAACTCTCCCTCGACCCTCTGCTGGATCAAGAGTTCGAGGGACGTCACCAAGCTGAACGTGTTCTAAACTCAGAGGTGTCGTATGTTCGGTACTAGATCGGTTGGATCGTGAAGACATTCGACTACATCAACCGCGTTAACCTAATGCTTCCGCTTTCGGTCTACGAGGGTACGTGGATACACTCTCCCCCTCTTGTTGCTATGCATCTCCTAGATAGATCTTGTGTGATCGTAGGAAATTTTATGAAATTACACGCTACGTTCCCCAACAGTGGCATCCGAGCCAGGTTTATGTGTAGATGATATGCACGAGTTGAACACAAAGAGTTGTGGGTGGTGATCATCATACTGCTGACCACTAATGTCTTATTTTGATTCGGCGGTATTGTTGGATGAAGCGGCTCGGACCAATCTTACATGACAATGTTCATGAGACCGGTTCCACCGACAGACATGCAACTAGTTTTGCATAAAGTGGCTGGTGGGTGTCTGTTTCTCCAACTTTAGTTGAATCGAATTTGACTGTGGCTGGTCCTTGTTGAAGGTTAAAACAACAAACTTGATACATCACTATTGCTAGAAGCCCGTAGCAGCCACGTAAAACTTGCAACAACAAAGTAGAGGATGTCTAACTTGTTTTTGCAGGGCTTTTTGTGATATGATATGGTCAAGACATGATGTGATATACGTTATTGTATGAGATGGTCATGTTTTGTAAAAGTTATCGGCAACTGGCAGGAGCCTTATGGTTGTCGCTTTATTGTATGAAATGCAATCGCCATGTAATTGCTTTACTTTATCACTATGCATTAGCAATAGTTGTAGAGGCAATAGTAGGCGAGACGACAACGATGCTACGATGCAGATCAAGGAGTCAAGCCGGTGACGACGGAGATCATGACGGTGCTTTGGGATGGAGATCAAAGGCACAAGATGATGATGGCCATATCATGTCACATATTTTGATTGCATGTGATGTTTATCTTTTATGTATCTTATTTTTCTTAGTACGGCGGTAGCATTATAAGATGATCGCTTACTAAAATTTCAAGGTATAGGTGTTCTCCCTGAGTATGCATCATTGCGACAGTTCATCGTCCTGAGACACCACGTGGTGATCAGGTGTGATAAGCTCTACGTTCACATACAACGTGTGCAAGACAGTTTTGCACATGCAGAATACTCGGGTTAAACTTGACGAGCCTAGCATGTACAGACATGGCCTCGGAACACTAAGACCGAAAGGTTGAACTATAGTAGATATGATCAACATAGAGATGTTCATCATTGAAAACTACTCCATCTCACGTGATGATCAGACATGTTTTAGTTGATATGGATCACATGATCATTTAGATGACTCGAGGTATGTCTATCTAAGTGGGAGTTCTTTAGTAATATGATTAATTGGACTTAAATTTATCATGAACTTAGTCCTGATAGTTTTTTAGCATATCTATGTTGTTGTAGATCAATGGCACGTGCTACCGTTCCCTTGAATTTATTGTGTTCCTAGAGAAAGCTAAGTTTAAAGATGATGGTAGCAACTACACGGGCTGGGTCCGTAACTTGAAGATTATCCTCATTGCTGCACAGAAGAATTACGTCCTTGAAGCACCACTGGGTGCAAAGCCTACTACAGGAGCAACACCAGACGTTATAAATGTCTGGCAAGCTAAATCTGATGACTACTCGATAGTTCAGTGTGCCATGCTTTACGACTTAGAATATGGACTTCAAAGACTTTTTGAATGTCATGGAGCATATGAGATGTTCCAGGAGTTGAAGTTAATATTTAAAGCAAATGCCCGAGTTGAGATATTGATGTCTACTACACAACTTTATTCTTGTAGACTCGTGTCTGAAAGTGCAACTATCCCTAGGTGGTTTTGGTAATTCATAACAACATATAGCTCATTGAGCTAATGCTATTCCAAGATGATTATTTCAGGAAAGCTCAATGATTGGCATGGCATGGATGTGAAAGTGGAACCCTCAAAATGCTAAGGACAAAGGATTGGCTCAAGCTCAAAAGCTCAAGACTCTTCATTTTATATTTTAGTGATCCAAGATCACATTGAGTCTTTAGGAAAAGCCAATACTATCAAGGAGGGATGAGGTGTTGCTTAATGAGCCTCTTGCTTCATGTGCTTAGTGATATGCTCCAAAACCCTCAACTACTTTCCCCATATCCACATATGACCTAAACCCTAAGCCAAACTCGGTACTAACGATTCTTCCTATCCGGTGCCACCGAGTTTCACTTGTCATAAGCCACTGCCAAACCCTAGCGATTCGGTTCTACCGATAGGGATCTCGGTCTCACCGAGATGGGATTGCAAACTCTCTGTTTCCCTTTCGTAACTTTTCGGTCTCACCGAAAGAGCGGATCGGTCCCACCGAGATTGCAATGTAAATTCAGTGTTTCCGTTTTGTAACTTTTCGGTCTCACCGAAAGAGCAAATCGGTCCCACCGAGTTTGCCTGAGCAACTCTCTGGTTAGCTAATTACCAAATTCGGTCTCACCGAGTTTGTGTAATCGGTCTCACTGAGATTACGTTATGCCCAAACCCTAACCATATCGGTCCTATCGAGTTGCATGCCAGTCCCACCGAAAATCTCTAACGGTCACTAGGTTTACATTTTCGGTCCGACCGAGTTTGTTGATTCGGTCCCACCGAGATTGGAAAACTGTGTGTAACGGTTGGATTTTGTGTGGAGGCTATATATACCCCTCCACCTCCTCTTCATTCGTGGAGAGAGCCATCAGAACACATACACAATTCCAACTCATATGTTCTGAGAGAGCACCACCTACTCATGTGTTGAGACCAAGATATTCCATTCCTACCATATGAATCTTGATCTATAGCCTTCCCCAAGTTACTTTCCACTCAAATATTCTTTCCACAAAATCCAAATCCTATGAGAGAGAGTTGAGTATTGGGGAGACTATCATTTGAAGCACAAGAGCAAGGAGTTCATTACCTACACACCATTTGTTACTTCTTGGAGAGTGGTGTCTCCTAGATTGGCTAGGTGTCACTTGGGAGCCTCCGACAAGATTGTGGAGTTGAACCAAGGAGTTTGTAAGGGCAAGGAGATCGCCTACTTCGTGAAGATCTACCGCTAGTGAGGCAAGTCCTTCGTGGGCGATGGCCATGGTGGGATAGACAAGGTTGCTTCTTCGTGGACCCTTTGTGGGTGGTTGCTTCTTCGTGGACCCTTCATGGGTGGAGCCCTCCGTGGACTCGCGCAACCGTTACCCTTTGTGGGTGGAGCCCTCCGTGGACTCGCGCAACCATTACCCTTCGTGGGTTGAAGTCTCCATCAACGTGGATGTAGGATAGCACCACCTATCCGAACCACGGGAAAAACATCCGTGTCTCCAATTGCGTTTGAATTCTCCAAACCCTTCCCTTTACATTCTTGCAAGTTGCATGCTTTACTTTCCGCTGCCAATATACTCTTTGCATGCTTGCTTGAATTGTGTGATGATTGCTTGACTTGTCCTACAATAGCTAAAATCTGCCAAGAACTAAAATTGGGAAAAGGTTAAGCTTTTATTTGGTCAAGTAGTCTAATCACCCCCCCTCTAGACATACTTTCGATCCTACAAGTGGTATCAGAGCTTTGGTCTCCATTTGCTTTGATCTCCATAGCTTTTGGTGGTCATAGCCTTGGTTTCACAACCTAGGAGAGTATGGCGTCTAGCGAGGGAAATTATCACCGTAGAGGTCCTTACTTTGATGGTACAAATTTTGCTAGTTGGAAGCATAAAATGAAAATGCATATTCTTGGACATAACCCCGCCGTTTGGGCTATTGTGTGTGTTGGTTTGCAAGGTGACTTCTTTGATGGGAAAGAACCAAACCGTGAAGCTACCGCGGATGAGTTGAAGATGTTGCAATACAATGCTCAAACTTGTGATATTCTCTTCAACGGATTATGCCCCGAAGAATTCAACAAAATCAGCCGTCTTGAGAATGCAAAGGAAATTTGGGACACTTTGATTGATATGCACGAAGGTACCGACTCCGTCAAGGAATCCAAGTTGGATGTGCTTCAAAGTCAACTTGACAAGTTCAAGATGAAGGATGGTGAAGGTGTCGCTGAAATGTACTCTAGGCTTGCTCTCATCACAAATGAGATTGCCGGCTTAGGAAGTGAAGAGATGACCGATAGATTCATCATCAAGAAGATTCTAAGAGCCTTGGATGGAAAATATGATACCGTGTGCACATTGATCCAAATGATGCCCAATTACAAAGATCTCAAGCCAACGGAGGTGATTGGAAGAATTGTTGCTCATGAGATGTCACTTAAGGATAAAGAGGAACTTCACAACAAATCAAGTGATGCCTACAAAGCCTCATGTGAAGCCCCTACATCATCAAGTGAGAAACAAAACTTCAATGAAGAATTGAGCTTAATGGTGAAGAACTTCAACAAGTTCTACAAGAGTAGAAGCAAAGATAGAAGCTTCAAGTCAAGGTCCTACAATGACAAAAGATCTTCTAGTCGAGAGCGAAACTGCTACAGTTGTGGAAGACCCGGACACTATTCCAATGAGTGTACGGCTCCCTACAAGAGAAGAGAAGATTCTCCAAAAAGAAGAAGCAAAGAATCACCATCAAGAGAGAGAAGGAGTAGAGATGATCATTATGAACGAAGATACTCATGGAGAAGCAAGGATTCGGAAAGGAAGGAAAAATCATCAAGGAGCTACACAAAACGAAGACATCAAGCTCATGTTGGTGAATGGATATCCGGCTCCGACTCCGACAGCCACTCTGAGAGAAGTTATCACTCCGACTCCGAAGATACTCAAGATGAAGGTGTTGCCGGTCTAGCACTTGTGTCAACCAACTCCTATGACATATTTGACTCACCAAATGAAGGAATTGGAAGATGCTTCATGGCCAAAGGTCCTAAGGTAATACACCCCGAGTATGTTGATTTCAATAGTGATGAAGATGACTTGTTAGGTGATGATTTGCTTGTTGACAACTCTAGTGATGAATACTATGATGAAACGTCAATTAATCATGCTAATCAAGATAAAACGAATGACAATGATAAGGAGAAGATTGAGGCTCTAACTAAAGAACTAAACACTCTTAAGTTAGCTCATGAAACTATCTTCGAAGATCATCGAGAACTTTTAAGAGCTCATGAGAAATTACGCTTTGAAAAGCTCAATCTTGAGCAAGAGCATGAGTTCTTAAAAGCAATCAATGATGATCTCCGCAAGAAAAGTTCTTCTTACATTGCCAAGCGTTTACTCTTATCCACTTACATGCCTCAAGTCAAGTCTAGTAACAAGAACAAGAAAGATTCTTCCTCTAGTAGTAACAATGATCATGCTAAATCCAATATTGTTGCTTCTAGTAGTTCTCTTGATTTCACTAATGATTCTCTTAGCCAAGTTACACTTGAGCAAGAAAATAGTTTATTGAAGGGAATTATAGAGAAAGGAGTGTACAAAAGCCTTGCCGGGAGTAAGCAATTCGAGGAAATTGTGCGCAAGCAAGGAATGCACCGGAAGAATCAAGGTGTTGGTTTTGAACGAAAGTTCAATGCCAATGGAGTTGAGTGGGGAAGAAGATCAATACCCCAAGACAAAGTTTGTTCCTCAACAAGAGAAGTATGATACTTCTTTCAAGGGGACACAAGCTCAAGATGATCTTCCACCACAAGACTACAAGCAAAAAGGCAAGGACAAGCTTCAAGAGGAAATTGACGCATTTGAAGAAGCTCCTAAGACCTTAGTCAAGTGGATTCCCAAGACTACTTCAAGTTCCACTTCATCAAGTACGACTACAACTCCAAGGATTCCCATCAAGATGATGTGGATCCAAAATAAGAAGAACTAGAGAGTTCTTGAGGGTGACTCCGCCAACATACTTCACTCTTATCATTTTGGCAAGAACAAGTGCAATCAACTTCCACATCTTGCACTAGTTCAAGGAGTCACAAACCCTCTTGTTGGTAAGACAAGGGACAAGGTAACCTAAAAGTTTTCATGGACATCATCTTGTGTGTGCATCACTCTATGTCTATGGATATCCTTGTTTGTTCCTTGTGGGACTAACCCATGTAGGTATTGAAAGTGCAATTCACTCAAATGGATAGCTCCAAGTGATCTACATCAACATTGAGCATCCACATCTTCAACATCTACATGAAGTCATCATCGACAAAACCCGAGGTTAGTTCATCCCTCTAAGGGGGGATATCACATCTAGGGGGAGCTTTACTCTAAGACTTCAGCTAAAGCAACTCTAAATTTGTGAACACAACAATGCTTTATGTAAAAGTGGTAACCCCACTTGAGCTTAAACGATGAGTATGACCTATGATCAAGTGTTCTCACTTGACTCCTAAGTCAATATACTCATATATAGATGACCTAGTCATCGCAAATTGCTTGATAGATGCTAGAATTGGTTGTGCATGCCTTGTCACATATTTCATTTGCCATCTTATTGTGTGAGCATGCTGGTTGCATATTTTACTCATTCGAGGACATCCACTTGTTGTTTTGATTGTTTGGCTTTATTTCCTTTTGCCAAGTGGATGGACAAGAATGCCTAAGAACCTCCTCTAGCTATCTATGCTTTTCTCATCTCAAACTCTATTCATGCTACATCACAAAATTTGATCAAGTCAAATTCGAACCACTCTGTGTGAGGAGCGCTCGGAGTCCCCGATTCGTCATAGACTTAAACTTCCAAAACCTCTTTATGATTCTCGGTCTGACCGATACCCCACTTTCGGTCCTACCGAGATCATTAAGTTGATCTAGGTTTTCGATCTCGGTGCAACCGATTTGAACCTTTCGGTCACACCGAGTTTCAGTAACTGCTTGCAGTTATGAATCTCGGTGCCACCGAGTTGTTCCACTCGGTCACACCGACAGGGTCGGGCTATATATAGTCACGGGCAAAAATTTGGAAATTTCTTCGAACCCCTTCGCCCGCGCGATAGCCTGCTCTGCCAACCTGGTCTCCGGATCGTCTCCTCGCCGCCAGCCGCCTCCAGTCACTGGTCTCCATCGCCGTCAACAGAATTCTACCCCGCCGTTGTCGCCGTAGCGAGTCTCCGCCAAACTAGGGTATGGACTCGATCTTTGTGCTATTCTCCAATCCGATTCTTAGCACATTGTGATCATCATGATTCTTGCCACGATTGAAACACTCCTATCCAGTCAATGCGTTCGTAGATTAGTTTTGATTCGAAATTTTAGGGTTAGGTTTCCGCCGAAACCATCTCGGACCCATCGAGTTGAAAAACTCGGTCCCACCGATTTGGCTTATGCCATTGCACAAGTGAGACTCGGTCTGACCGAGAATTACTTATCGGTGTGACCGATTTTGGAACTCTGTGAAACCCTAGCAGTCTCGGTGCCACCGAACTGTGACTCGGTCTGACCGAGTTCACTAGTTTAGGTGCCAAAACTGCTTCGGTATCACCGAGTTTAAAACTCGGTAGATCCGAGATGATTTCAGTGGGAAACTAAAACTATGTTTTTGGATCACTCTTTTGCAAAAATCTCTGCATTTTGTGATGCTCATCTATTCTACCTCATCTATAAACTTTTCACAGGGTCAGCAGTCAGAGTTTGCAACATGTCTGATCAGAGTGACAGCCAGAACTTGTCAGAGCAGCAAGTGCAGATGAGTGAGGGCACTAGTCCCTCCAGCTCTTTAGATGATGGCAGCAGAAGTACTCCTAGCAATTTACCAAAAGCTGCCACCAGACAGAGGAAGAAGAGAACTTCAGATTCTGAGGATGAAGACTATGTGGCAGAAGAGGAAGCAACTTCCAAGAGAGTTGAGCCAGCATAGGGCACAAAGCCAGGCTTAAAGATTAAAAGGCCAGCAGGCAGGCAACCTATGTCAAAGGCCAGAGCTTCAACTGAAAAGCCTGCACCCAAAGAGTCAGTTGCTGCTGAAGGAAAGAAAAGGAAGGAAAGGGTCAAGAAGACTGTAGCCAGAGTGCTTGGAAAGGCTTCCATCATGGAAGAAGAGGAAGAAGAAGAGGTTGCTGCACCAGCACCTAAGGCACCTAAGCTTATGGGTGATGCTATCAGGACAGGGGCTGCTGCATCTAAGCCCAAAGAAGCACCCAAAGCTGCCTCCAAGCCCAAGTCTGCACCAAAGAGGAATAAAAGAAGCATCCCAGCTGCTGAGAAGAACAAGGCCCCAGTGCCTGAAGCTGCAGAAGAAGATGATGAAGAGCAAGTTCTCAGAAAACTCAAGCCCAAGATCCCAGACCACAACGATGCTCATCCTGTGGCTGAGGATATGAAGCTCAGGAGAGACTCAGGGCTCAGGAAGTGGAGAGAAACAGATCCGTATGCTTCAAGGAGGAGGACTGCTGTGGATTACAGATTTCACACCAAGGAACAACAAGATTTCTATGAGACGGTGCTGCTTGACAAGAAGCCCATTGTTTATGACATGAGATGGGTCGACTGGACCTACATGAAGGAAAATGAGGAACACTACCCTGGAGTGTATGACAGCTTTACTGCTTGTGGAGTTGCAGACTTTGTTGGGCAGAAGCTCACAAAGTGGAACGAGGAGCTTATCATGCAATTCTACTCCACAGCACACTTCTACCCAGATGGAAGGATTACATGGATGTCTGAAGGTACGAGGTACCAATCTACTGTTGCTGAGTGGGCACAGCTCATCAATGCCCCAGAGGAGCATGAGGATGACTTGGATATCTATGCCAAGAAGAAGATGGACCACAACTCTATGTCAAACATGTACAAGGAGATTCCAAATGAAGCACTTGACACTTTCAAATTTGGCTCAGTGCATTATCTTCTGTCAGGGCTGCCAACTATTAATTGGATTTTGAGGCACACTCTCTTGCCCAAGTCAGGTGATCACAAGATGATCAGAGGCCATGCAATCAATTTGCTTCATGTATTTGATGTACCTCAGAAATTCAAGTCATGAGCCTCATAGTAGAGACTATCAAGAGGACAGCAGCTGACCAGAAGAGGAGCTGTGGATATGCCCCACAAATTCAGGAATTAATCAACTCCAAGATGGGCACGGGCATATACTTATTGGACAAAGAACACCTGCCCATCCGTCCAGATTTTGAAGATAATCAAGTTGTCATGACTGAGAATGAGCCATCATCTGCCCAAGCACAAGCAAAGAAGGAGAAGGCAAGGAAGGAGAAAGCTGCCAAGATGCCAACTCAAGAGGAGGCATCTGAGTATTTCTTGAAAACCAAACAAGAGCAGCTTGGTTACCTGATTGCATCCACCTTGCGGATTGAGAAAGGACTAGCCACCCTAACTCAGAACCAGGCAAGCCTAGAGAGAATCATGGAACAAAAGTTCTATGACTTGGATGTCAAGGTGACAGAGATTCAGACTGTCGTGGAGTAGCTCCAGGATGACATGCAGGAGAGGAGAGGCAGGACTACAACTGATGCCTTTGCCAGAGTGCCACGAGGTCCGAGGTCGTCTGCAGTGCCAGTTATTGACCCCAGAGCCACCACGTCTGCACCAGCTACAGCCTCAGTTCCACCAGCTCCAGCATCTACTTCAGCTCCAACTCCAGCGTCTACGGAAGCCTTCGTCCTTGGAGTGATCCGGACTCCACCACCACCTTAAGATCAAGCCTGAGCGTCGACTTAGCACTATGCATTTTCTAGGAACTTTTTGGTAACTTGTTGCCAAAGGGGGAGAAAAATGTATAGATCATAGGCTTCGAGAGAGAGAGAGTGTTGCTTTTTTCTCTCTTGCTTTATTTGGTGGTTTTTCGAACTTTGTTTGCTTTTGAGTGCTTGAGATACTATGTCATTATCTGTGAGACATTGATGATCATGTGTTTGATCATAAGCTACACTTAATGCTTGCTTAATGTTATCATCTTATCTATCTTATGTGATCATTCACTATTCTTGGTGATGAGTGCATGTATTTCATTCTTATCATTTTAAGCGCTCCACCAAGATGTATGTGACATGGAAGAGTAACCCATGACTCTAACTCCTTGTGCATTTGCAGTCCAAAGCAAATTTTAAATATGCACAAATTTAGGGGGAGCTCTTACTTATCACATACTTCTCAAAGCGACGATATATTTCATGCTCATTATCATTTGTCGAAGCTTTGATCTATATGTTGTCATCAATTACCAAAAAGGGGGAGATTGAAAGTGCAACTATCCCTAGGTGGTTTTGGTAATTCATAACAACATATAGCTCATTGAGCTAATGCTATTCCAAGATGATTATTTCAGGAAAGCTCAATGATTGGCATGGCATGGATGTGAAAGTGGAACCCTCAAAATGCTAAGGACAAAGGATTGGCTCAAGCTCAAAAGCTCAAGACTCTTCATTTTATATTTTAGTGATCCAAGATCACATTGAGTCTTTAGGAAAAGCCAATACTATCAAGGAGGGATGAGGTGTTGCTTAATGAGCCTCTTGCTTCATGTGCTTAGTGATATGCTCCAAAACCCTCAACTACTTTCCCCATATCCACATATGACCTAAACCCTAAGCCAAACTCGGTACTAACGATTCTTCCTATCCGGTGCCACCGAGTTTCACTTGTCATAAGCCACTGCCAAACCCTAGCGATTCGGTTCTACCGATAGGGATCTCGGTCTCACCGAGATGGGATTGCAAACTCTCTGTTTCCCTTTCGTAACTTTTCGGTCTCACCGAAAGAGCGGATCGGTCCCACCGAGATTGCAATGTAAATTCAGTGTTTCCTTTTTGTAACTTTCCGGTCTCACCGAAAGAGCAAATCGGTCCCACCGAGTTTGCCTGACCAACTCTCTGGTTAGCTAATTACCAAATTCGGTCTCACCGAGTTTGTGTAATCGGTCTCACCGAGATTACGTTATGCCCAAACCCTAACCATATCGGTCCTACCGAGTTGCATGTCAGTCCCACTGAAAATCTCTAACGGTCACTAGGTTTACATTTTCGGTCCGACCGAGTTTGTTGATTCGGTCCCACCGAGATTGGAAAACTGTGTGTAACGGTTGGATTTTGTGTGGAGGCTATATATACCCCTCCACCTCCTCTTCATTCATGGAGAGAGCCATCAGAACACATACACAATTCCAACTCATATGTTCTGAGAGAGAACCACCTACTCATGTGTTGAGACCAAGATATTCCATTCCTACCATATGAATCTTGATCTCTAGCCTTCCCCAAGTTGCTTTCCACTCAAATCTTCTTTCCACAAAATCCAAATCCTATGAGAGAGAGTTGAGTGTTGGGGAGACTATCATTTGAAGCACAAGAGCAAGGAGTTCATTACCTACACACCATTTGTTACTTCTTGGAGAGTGGTGTCTCCTAGATTGGCTAGATGTCACTTGGGAGCCTCCGACAAGATTGTGGAGTTGAACCAAGGAGTTTGTAAGGGCAAGGAGATC
Organism: Triticum urartu; assembly: GCF_003073215.2. Classification (NCBI taxonomy): domain Eukaryota; kingdom Viridiplantae; phylum Streptophyta; class Magnoliopsida; order Poales; family Poaceae; genus Triticum; species Triticum urartu. The sequence continues at coordinate 537,380,749 of NC_053023.1, read as the reverse complement.
ACCTACTTCGTGAAGATCTACCGCTAGTGAGGCAAGTCCTTCGTGGGCGATGGCCATGGTGGGATAGACAAGGTTGCTTCTTCGTGGACCCTTTGTGGGTGGTTGCTTCTTCGTGGACCCTTCGTGGGTGGAGCCCTCCGTGGACTCGCGCAACCGTTACCCTTTGTGGGTGGAGCCCTCCGTGGACTCGCGCAACCGTTACCCTTCGTGGGTTGAAGTCTCCATCAACGTGGATGTAGGATAGCACCACCTATCCGAACCACGGGAAAAACATCCATGTCTCCAATTGCGTTTGAATTCTCCAAACCCTTCCCTTTACATTCTTGCAAGTTGCATGCTTTAATTTCCGCTGCCAATATACTCTTTGCATGCTTGCTTGAATTGTGTGATGATTGCTTGACTTGTCCTACAATAGCTAAAATCTGCGAAGAACTAAAATTGGGAAAATGTTAAGCTTTTATTTGGTCAAGTAGTCTAATCACCCCCCCTCTAGACATACTTTCGATCCTACAGTGTCGGGCCTCCAAGCGCAGAGTTTGTAGGACGGTAGCAATTTTCCCTCAAGTGGATGACCTAAGGTTTATCAATCCGTGGGAGGTGTAAGATGAAGATGGTCTCTCTCAAACAACCCTACAACCAAATACAAGAAATCTCTTGTGTCCCCAACACACCCAATACAATGGCAAATTGTATAGGTGCACTAGTTCTGTGAAGAGATGGTGATAAAAAGTGTAATATTGATGGTAGAAATATATTTTATAATCTGAATAAATAAAAACAGCAAGGTAGCAAATAGTAAACAGGCACAAGAACGGTATTGCAATGCTTGAAAATGAGTCCTAGGGTCCGTACTTTCGCTAGTGCAATCTCTCAACAATGATAATATAATTGGATCATATAACCACCCCTCAACGTGCAACGAAGAATAACTCCAAAGTTCCTATCTAGCGGAGAACATAAGAAGAAATTGTTTGTAGGGTATGAAACCACCTCGAAGCTATTCTTTCTGATCGATCTATCCAAGAGTTCGTACTAAAATAACACAAAATAATTTCAGATTCATAATACTCAATCCAACACAAAGAACCTCAAAGAGTGCCGCAAGATTTCTACCGGAGAAACAAAAGACGAGAACGTGCATCAACCCCTATGCATAGATTACCCCAGTGTCACCGCGGGAATCCGCGAGTTGAATACCAAAACACATATCAAGTGAATCAATATGATACCCCATTGTCACCACGAGTATTCATATGCAAGACATATATCAAGTGCTCTCAAATCCATAAAAGTATTCAATCCGATAACAACGAAATCTCAAAGGAAAAACCTCAATTCATCACAACAAGATAGAGAGGGGAAAACACCATATGATCTAACTATATTAACAAAGCCCGCGATACTTCAAGATCATGATATCTCAAGAACATGAGAGAGAGAGAGAGATTAAACACGTAGCTATTGGTACAAACCCTCAGCCATGCGGGTGGACTACTCCCTCTTCATTGTGGTGGCCGCCAGGATGATGAAGATGGCCATCGGAGATTATTCCCCCCTCCGGAGGGTGCCAGAATGGGGTCTAGATTGGTTTTTGGCGGCTACAGAGGCCTGCAGCAGCGGAACTTCTGATATAGGTTAACCCCGAGGGTTTCTGGAATTTTTGGCAATTTATAGGGTAAAGAGGGGTGCGGGAGGCCACCGAGGTGCGCATAACCCACCTGGGCGCGCCTAGGCCCCCAGGCGCGCCCTGGTGGGTTGTGCCCCCCTCGGGGCACCCCCCCAGGTGCTACTCTGGCTCATTGTTGGTCTTCTGGTCCATAAAAAATCCACAAAAAGTTTCATGGTGTTTGGACTCCGTTTGATATTGATTTCCGGCGATGTAAAGAACAAACAAAAAACAGCAACTGGCACTGGGCAATGGGTCAATAGGTTTGTCCCAAAAAATGATATAAAGTTGCTATAAAATGATTATAAAACAACCAAGAATGATAAAATAACAGCATGAATACTTCATAAATTATAGATACGTTGGAGATGTATCAGAGAATAAATGGATCTTCAAGAAGAAGACTTACACTGGTGGTAATGTTACTGTCTACAAAGCTCGACTTGTTGCGAAAAGTTTTCAACAAGTTCAAGGAGTTGACTACGACGAGACCTTCTCACCCATGGCGATGCTTAAGTCTGCTCGAATCATGTTAGCAATTGCCGCATTTTATGATTATGAAATTTGGCAAATGGATGTCAAAACTACATTCCTTAATGGATTTCTTAAAGAAGAGTTGTATATGATGCAACCATAAGGTTTTGTCGATCCTAAAGGTGCTAACAAAGTGTGCAAGCTCCAACGATCCATTTATGGACTGGTGCAAGCCTCTCAGAGTTGGAATATACACTTCGATAGTGTGATCAAAGTATATGATTTCATACAAACTTTGAGAGAAGCCTGTATTTACAAGAAAGTGAGTGGGAGCTCTGTAGCATTTCTAATATTATATGTGGATGACATATTGTTGATTGGAAATGATATTGAATTTCTGGATAGCATAAAAGGATACTTGAATAAGAGTTTTTCAATGAAAGACCTCGGTGAAGCTGCTTATATATTGGGCATCAAGATCTACAGAGATAGATCAAGACGCTTAATTGGACTTCCACAAAGCACATACCTTGATTTTTGAAGAAGTTCAAAATGGACCAGTCAAAGAAAGAGTTCTTACCTGTGTTACAAGGTGTGAAGTTGAGTCAGACTCAATGCCCGACCACTGCAGAAGATAGAGAGAAAATGTAAGTCATTCCCTATGCTTCAGCCATAGGTTCTATCATGTATGCAATGTTGTGTACCAAACCTGATGTGTGCCTTGCTATAAGTTTAGCAGGGAGGTACCAAAGTAATCCAGGAGTGGATCACTAGACAACGGTCAAGAACATCTTGAAGAACCTGAAAAGGGCTTAGGATATGTTTCTCATTTATTGAGGTGACAAAGAGCTTGTCATAAATGGTTACGTCGATGCTAGCTTTGACACTGATCTGGATGACTCTAAGTCGCAAACTAGATACATATTTATATTGAATGGTGCAGCTGTCAGCTGGTGTAGTTCCAAGCAGAGCGTCGTGGCGGGATCTACGTGTGAAGCGGAGTACATAGCCTCTTCAGAAGCAGCAAATGAAGGATTCTGGATGAAGTAGTTCATATCTGATCTAGGTGTAATACCTAGTGCATCGGGTCCAATGAAAATCTTTTGTGACAATACTGGAGAAATTGCCTTAGCGAAGCAATCCAGATTTCACAAGAGAACCAAACACATCAAGAGATGCTTCAACTCCATCCGCGATCAAGTCAAGGAGGGAGACATAGAGATTTGAAAAATACATACGGATCTGAATGTGGCAGACCTGTTGACTAAGCCTCTTCCACGAGAAAAACATGATCAAAACCAAGACTCCATGGGTGTTAGAATCATTACAATGTAGTGCAAGTGGAAGACTGAAGGAAATATGCCCTACAGGGAATAATAAAGTTCTTATTTATATTTCCTTATATCATGATAAATGTTTATTATTCATGCTAGAATTTTATTAACCGGAAACTTGAAACATGTGTGAATACATAGACAAAACAAAGTGTCCCTAGTATGCCACTACTCGACTAGCTTGTTAATAAAAGATGGTTAAGTTTCCTGACCATAGACATGTGTTCTCATTTGATGAACGGGGTCACATCATTAGGAGAATGATGTGATGGACAGGACCCATCCTTTAGCTTAGCATAATGATCGTTAAGTTTTATTGCTATTGCTTTCTTCATGACTTATACATATTCCTTTGACTATGAGATTATGCAACTCCCGAATACCGGAGGAACACCTTGTGTGCTATCAAACGTCACAACGTTACTGGGTGATTATAAAGATGCTCTACAGGTGTATCCAGAGGTGTTTGTTGGGTTGGCATAGATCGAGATTAGGATTTTTCACTCCGAGTATCGGAGAGGTATCTCTGGGCCCTCTCGGTAATGCACATCATGATAAGCCTTGCAAGCAATGTGACTAACGAGTTAGTTGCACAATGATGCATTACAGAAAGAGTAAAGAGACTTGCCGATAACGAGATTGAACTAGGCATGAGGATACCGACGATCGAATCTCGGGCAAGTAACATACTGATGACAAAGGGAATTACATATGTTGTCATTATGGTTTGACCGATAAAGATCTTCGTAGAATATGTAGGAACCAATATGAGCATCCAGGTTCCGCCATTGGTTATTGACCGAAGATGTGTCTCAGTCATGTCTACATAGTTCTCGAACCCGTAGGGTCCGCACGCTTAACGTTCGATGACGATTTGTATTAAGAGTTATGTGTTTTGGTGACCGAAGATTGTTGGAGTCCCGGATGAGATCACAGACATGACGAGGAGTCTCGAAATGGTCGAGAGGTAAAGATTGATATATTGGACGATGGTATTCGGACATCGGAATGGTTTCGGAGTGGATCGGGTATTTTTCGAAGCACCGATGGGTTACCAGAACCCCCCGGGGAAGTAATGGGCCTACATGGGCCATAGGGGAGAGAGGAGGCAGCCCACAAGGGGTGGTCGTGCCCCCTCCCATGGGGAGTCCGAATTGGACTAGGGGAGGGAGCGCGCCCCCCTTTCCTTCTCATCCTCCCTCTCCCTTCCTCTTTCCCCCTTCATAAGAAAGGAAGGGGCCGAATAGGACTTTGAGTCCTATTTGGTATCTCCCCATGGCGCGCCCTCTAGGGCCAGCTGCCTCCTCCCCTCCTCCTTTATACATGGGGCCAAGGGGGCACCCCAAGACACAACAGTCGTTCTCTTAGCCATGTGTGGTGCCCCCCTCCACAGTTTACTCCTCATAGCGTCGTAGTGCTTAGGTGAAGCCCTGTGCGGATCACATCACCATCACTGTCACCACACCGTCGTGCTGGCGAAACTCTCCCTCGACCCTTTGTTGGATCAAGAGTTCGAGGGACGTCATCAACCTGAACATGTGCTGAACTCAGAGGTGCCGTACGTTTGGTACTAGATTGGTTGGATCGTGAAGACGTTCGACTACATCAACTATGTTAACCTAACGCTTCCGCTTTCGGTCTACGATGGTACGTGGACACACTCTCCCCCTCTCGTTGCTATGCATCTCCTAGATAGATCTTGTGTGGTCGTAGGATTTTTTTGAAATTACATGCTATGTTCCCCAACGGGGGAGTGGGTAACGTTCTACCACGAGTACGATCATGAGGAGCCCTTGGATACTCCTAACTATGACCCTAATTCCAGGTGTCGTAGAATCTAATTAGCAGGTATGATATATATACTCATAATATGCTAGTATTTTGTTGAACTTTCTTTGAAAATGTGTTATATATGCTTGCTGCTAGTCATGCTATGTTAGTTAGTATTTTGTTGAACTTAAATACCGTCATTTGCTTCTATTTGGTAATGTCAAACTTAAGTGTTATATGATTTGGCTGTTACTATTAAACCGAAATATATTTTCATTTGACTGGGAAAATGCCATCGTGCAACTTTTTATATGTAAAATGGTGGCATGGCAGCAGCAAAACATGTCACTGGTGATAAATATTATTGGTGGTGTGGGCCCATACACGTGGCATGCCATCAACATATATGTTCTTGGTGGGTGGGGGTCCGCACGCCACCGCTATTTTATCAGTGATGCCATATTGGTGGCATGTGGATGACACGACATCACTAGCATTTTCTGCACTAGTGAAATTTTCTCTATAAGTAAAAACTAATCTTAACATAAAAGGTTGTACATTCCACAATTAAATGCAATGCGATTTAAACCTACTTAGGGCATCACCAATGCCGACCCTCAAACCGCATGCATACGTCCGGACCACGTGGTTCAACGTGTTTTGCCATCCAACATAGGCATGTATCAGTATGTCGAGCGGTCCAAACATGTTTTTACCGCAAAACCGAGACAAAGTGGGGGGCATTGTGGGCATTCGGACCGCTACCACGTTCATCTCTGACCGCCCTAGCCCACCCGAAACACCCACCCGCCTCTCCCGCGATTTACATTCAATGCCTGCACACATTCATGACGGCCCAGACCATGCAACGGACAACATTGATGTTGAGTGCCGCGATCGGATGTGAAGGTGGTGCTGATGGACGTGACCTCTCAGGCGTCACTGCTTCAATGCAGACATCGCGCCCCGAGAAACTAACTCTGGCCGTTGAGCCACATTGAAGCGGATGACCGTCCCTTCGCATGGCCTGCCCGCGGCTATTTAACCCGTGCATCGGCGATGCAGAGCCACACTTCGGTCTCTCCTCCTCCTTCCTGAGCCCCTCCAACTCCAGCAGCGGTGCCGAAGTCTTAGTTCTCTGCGCCGACAGGCGGAGGCAGTGGCGGCAGCATTTCATCATCAGGCGGATCTTGGCGTCGCCGCCCTCGCTCTCTGGGATCCTGGGCATCGATGGCGGTCCGCTAGAAGCCGCAGCAGCAGCTGGAGCAATGGCTATGCCTCCTCGCAGAGCCGGCTCTAACGGACAAAGAGTCTGTCCATCAGATGGGCCCGATGCCACCGCCGCCAGCGGGGGTCAAGGAGGAGCCACCTGTTGGGAAACGTAGCATGCAATTTCAAAAAAAATCCTATGCTCAAGCAAGATCTATCTAGGAGATGCATAGCAATGAGGGGGAGAGTGTGTCTATGTACCCTCACAGACCAAAAGCAGAAGTATTTGACAACACGGTTGATGTAGTCGAACTTCTTCTAGCTCTGATCGATCAAGTACCGAACGTACGACACCTCCGAGTTCTGCACACGTTCTACTTAGTGACGTCCCCCGCCTTCTTGATCCAGCAAGTTGTCAAGGTAGTAGATGAGTTCCATCATCACGACGGCATGGTGACGGTGATGGTGAAGTGATCCGCGCAGGGCTTCGCCTTAGCACTACGAAGATATGACTGTGGGAGTAAACGATGGAGGGGGGCGCTGCACACGACTAGGCAATTGTCTGGTGTGTGCTAGCCCCCCCCCCCCACATATATATAGGTGGGGGAGAGGGGAGGCAGCCAAGGAGGCGCCCAAGTAGGGATCCAGCTTGCCTGCTCCCTCCCCATGCTCCCATCCATGCTCCCACTTCATCCTACGGTTGTCTTTTTTCCTCTTTTCTTTCTGATCCAATCATCTCCCCCTGATTTTGAGGGGGTGGGCCGGGCCTTATTTTGTTCCAATCAAATCAAGCCACGTACGCGGGAGCACGGATGGGCACACGCCGGAGGATCAGGCAAGTCTTGTCCCCAGGCCGAATCCTACTTGGGGCCTTCCTATGCCCCCCCCTTTCCTTATCTGCCGAAGGGGGAAGGAAAGAGAGGGGGAGAGGGAAAGAAGGGGGAATCTTATTCCCTCTTTTTTCCTTTTTGTTCCCCTCTTTCCTTCTCCTTCTTGGCCGTACCATATGGGGGGAACATCAGCCCCTTGTGGCTGGTGTGATTCCCCTCTTGGCCCATAAGGCCCAAATCTTTTACCGGGGGTGTCTGGAACCCCTTCTGGTGACCCGATATGTACCCGGTACTCTCCGGAACACTTCCGATGTCCGAATACCACCGTCCTATATATCAATATTTACCTCTCGACCATTTCGAGACTCGTCATCATGTCCGTGATCTCATCTGGGACTGCGAACAACATTCGGTCACCAAATCACATAACTCATATAATACAATATTGTCATCGAACGTTAAGCGTGCGGACCCTACGGGTTCGAGAACTATGTAGACATGACCGAGACACCTCTTTGTTCAATAACCAGTAGTAGAACCTGGATGCTCATATTGGCTCCTACATATTCTACAAATATCTTTATCGGTCGAACCGTTATGACAACATACGTAATTCCCTTTGTCAATCGGTATGTTACTTGGCTGAGATTCAATCATCGGCATCTACATACCTAGTTCAATCTCTTTACCGGCAAGTCTCTTTACTCGTTCCTGAATGCATCATCCTGACACTAACTCATTAGTCACTTTTCTTACAAGGCTTCTTACGATGTGCATTACCGAGAGGGCCCACAGATACCTCTCCGATACTCGAAGTGAAAAATCCTAATCTCGATCTATACCAACTCAACAAACACCTTTGGACATACCTGTAGAGCATATTTATAATCACCCAGTTACGTTGTGATGTTTGATAGCACACAGGGTATTCCTTCATGTAGTGATCCAACCTCAAACGGTCGAATCTCTGTGCATAAGTGTCATCCCTGGATCGGTAATGCTGACACACATAGTACCCGAAGGATTTATAACAGAGTGCAATCACACACTTATTACATCGAATGTCTCCAAAAGAGAACTTATTACAATAAATATGGCTTAAGGCCATCTAAATAAGATAACAGCGGAAGGCTTGGAAGATAAAGTGAGTCCATCAACTCCAACGGCATAGCTGAGTGCACGACAACGACCTAGCGCACCTTACTCTTTGTTTGAAAAGTCTGCAACATGATACATTGCAGCCCGAAACGGGTCAGCACATGGAATATGCTGGCAATGTAACACAGTAGAGCAATGAACAAAATAAATGTTATCAATATGTGCATATATGGCTGGTGGAGGCTCTATGGTTACAATGTTTTGCGAAAAGCCAATTTTTCCCTACAACAAAGGAATATATTTTATTTAACTATCACGGTAGTTGTTAAACATTGAGAAGGTTCCTCCAACTCAATCCCAATTAATAAGTATTAATAACCCAACAAAATTCATTTAGAGTGATGAGATCAACATGATAATCCAAGAACCAGATACTCAAGATGTCCATAACCGGGGACACGACTAACCATGATTAGTTTGTACACTCTGCAGAGGTTTGCGCACTTTTCCCCACAAGACTCGATCTTCTCCGTTGGATTTCTCGCACTACATGGTGTTTGAGAAACGGATGACAGAGACATAGTCTTTCAGAGGCATTAACTCTAACCCTGGTAGACAGTACCACCTACATCCCCTACATCTGCTAGCCTACCACTAGAAGAGGTCATGCAACTTACTCAACTATGCTAGAGCCCATAATAGCTTGTGGATGCACACGGAAGTTTCTAGCATGAATAATCTTATGATCCCTTCGAGCCTGGGTGGCGAACCATAGGATGATCACACAGGTACTCCGGGATATCCTAGGACAACACTGGATTCTCCAGGTGCCCGCAACCAATCCACCCTGATGTGTATTTAAGTAGCCACCTTAAGTTAACCATTAATTAACAATATCACATCTGTCATGGAAACACTCAAACCCATTCCATGTCTACAAGCATAGCATGGCAATCTAAGCATAGCGTAGAAGTAACTCCCAGGGTTTGATAATAAAAGGGCAATAGGTTCTACCTCATCAACTACTTCCCAATACCCACATGTTGATCACAACCTAATCATGCAGTGTTTGAGGGTTATAACTAATGCACAAACTGGGTAATAAAGGGGTATGATCAAAGTGTTACTTGCCTTGCCGATGATCCGCAAACCCTAGAGACTCGTAGTAGCACGCTGCGCACTCCGGGTATTCTATCGCAAATAGACAATAGCATACATAAGCACTCAAGCATAGATGCAAGGATAAAACTCAAATAAGAAGATCCAATCTGAAAGTTCAACTGAAGAGATTCGATTTGCAAAAAGAATCAATCGAATCGGAGCTGCTGAACTGAAACTACGGTCAAAAGAACTTCGAAATCAAATCTGCTTGAAACCAAATTTTAATTTGTCAAAACCTTGTTCAAGTTGATTAAACAGAAAGAGGGGCTTGCGACGAAGACTTTGGCATTGGTTTCACTGGATTTGGACAAACGGTTTAGAAACGGCGAGGGTTTGAAGATCAGGGGCTAATCCGCGATAAAAAATAATTGCGGATAGGTCCCTAGCCAGAAATAAACAGAAAAAGAAAATCTCTCGGACGAACGTTCGCTAACAGAGACGAACGGATGAACGCGTTCGTTTAAAACGAACTAACAAGCGGACGCTCGCTAAATAACGAAACCTAAGAAAAACCGAACCGATCTAATAAAATAAAATAACCGAACTAGGTTTTTTTAAACCAGACGGTTCTTACCTAAACCGAAAAATAAAACCGGCGGCGGCGGGATTTCTGGCGAGGCGGGCGGCGAACGGCGAGGCGGCAGGCTTCGCGGGTCGCGGCGTGGCTGCGCTGGGCGGCAGCGAAGCAGCGGCGCGACGCGGCGGTGGAGCGGGACGAGGTGAGGAGGGGCGGCGGCGGCCGGTATATAAAGGGGAGGGGTCCGACTTGGGGGAGGAGGCAAGCCGCGGCGGCGGGGGCATTCCGGACTCCGGCACGGACACGCGGGCGAGCGGGGAAGGCGGTGGCGCGCGACGGGCCGGGTGGGCTTCGGCCCAGTTCGGTCTCGGAGACTTTTTTTAAAAAAAATTCCGCCTAAAGAAAAATCCTAAATAAATAAATAAAATCTAAAAATGCCAAAAACAATTTTCACCGCCTAAATGAAATATTTAGAACAAAGTGAACATTTTCTTGGCCTAAAAGTGCAATTTTGAAAAATGCATATTTTTCTAATTCAAATAAAATAGCAATAAAATTATTTATTTGATTTTAACATTTTTCCTCCAATATTTCTTTTATTTTGGAGAAGTCATATTATCTCCTCTCTTTTATTTTTTATATTGAAATATTTCGGAGAGAAAAATAATTAAAACCAAAATGATCCTCTTTTCAATATTTGAGAGAATTCAAATATGAAAATAATAAAATCCCCAACTCTCTCCGTAGGTCCTTGAGTTGCTTAGAATTTCTAGGATCCAAAACCGAAATGCAAACAAAATATGATATGCATATGATGACCTATGTGTTACATTCCAAATTGAAAATTTGGGATGTTACAAACCTACCCCCCTTAAGATGAATCTCGCCCTCGAGATTCGAGTTGGCTAGAAAATAGGTGTGGGTGGTTTTTCCGTAGATCTTCCTTTCGTTCCCAGGTAGCTTATCCTCGGTATGGTGCCTCCACTGAACTTTGCAAAATTTGATAACCTTGCTGCGGGTAACTCGGCTGGCAAACTCGAGAATCTTGATTGGTTTCTCCTCGTAGGTCAGATCACTATCCAGCTGAATTGCTTCCACGGGCACTGTATCTCTCAGAGGGATATCGGCCATCTCAGCATGGCACTTCTTCAACTGGGAAACGTGAAACACGTAATGAACTCCTGACAGTCCTTCGGGTAACTCCAACTTGTAGGCCACTTCTCCCATACGTTCCAAAACTCGGTATGGTCCTACAAATCTCGGGGCAAACTTTCCCTTATTTCCAAAACGTTTAACTCCTCGCAGAGGTGACACTCGAAGATATGCTCTGTCTCCGATTTCATAGACTACCTCCTTCATTTTGAATCTGCATAACTCTTATGTCTAGACTGAGCTACCTTCAGTCTATCTTGAATCAACCTAACCTTCTCTTCGGACTCTTTGATCAAATCTGGTCCAAACAACTGTCAGTCTCCAACTTCATCCCACATCAACGGTGTCCTGCACCTTCTTCCATACAAACCTTTGAAAGGTGCCATCTTCAAACTGGCTTGGTAGTTGTTGTTGTATGAGAACTCCGCGTAGGGAAAATTATCATCCCAACTAGATCCATAATCTAGCGCACAAGCTCTCAACATGTCCTCCAGAATCTGATTAACTCTCTCGGTCTGTCCATCTGTCTGCGGATGAAAGGCTATACTAAACTCTAGCCTGGTTCCCAAAGTATGGTGCAACTGAAGCCAAAACTTTGAAGTGAACTGGGTCCCTCTATCTGATATGATGGTCCTCGGAACTCCATGCAGACATACGATCCTGGTCATATATATCTTGGCCAACTTCGCACTCGTATAGGTGGTTTTCACTAGGATAAAGTGAGCCACTTTTGTCAACGATCCACTACTACCCAAATAGAATCATATCCCGATCGGGTCTTGGGTAATCCGGTGATAAAATCCATGCCAAGCTTATCCCACTTCCATGCGGGTATCGGCATAGGTTGCAGTAATCTTGCTGGCTTCTGATGTTCTGCCTTCACTCTCTGACATACATCACATATGGCTACATACTCGGCAATATCCTTCTTCATTCCTGTCCACCAGAAACGCTCCTTCAAATCCAAATACATCTTGGTGTTTCCGGGGTGTATCGAGTATGGCGAGTCATGAGCTTCCTGAAGTATCAACTTCCTGATCTCTGCATTATTGGGTACATAAACACTGTCCTCAAACCACACGGTGTCCTGCTCATCCTCACGAAAACCTTTGGCTTTTCCTTTGCTCATCCTCTCCTTTATCTCGGCAATTTCCTTATCATCCTTCTGAGCTTCTTGAATCTTTCCCAATAATGTTGACTGAACTTCCAATGATGCAACAAAACCTCTAGGGACTATCTCCAAACGAAGCTCCCTAAGATCTTCGGCCAACTCCTTTGGTAAACTTCCGCTTACGAGGGTATTGGCACAACTCTTCCGGCTCAAAGCGTCTGCTACGACATTGGCCTTGCCTAGATGATAGTGCAACTTCATATCATAATCTTTTATAAGCTCCAACCATCTCCTTTGCCTGAGATTCATCTCCTTCTGTGTGAAAATGTACTTCAAACTCTTATGATCCGTGTACACATCACAACGATTTCCAATAAGAAAATGTCTCCAGGTCTTGAATGCATGGACTACATCTGCTAACTCCAAATCATGCGTAGCATAATTCAACTCATGCGGTCAAAGTTGACGTGAGGCATATGAAACAACTCTTCCGTCCTGCATAAGTACACCTCCACGTCCTAAGTGGGAAGCGTCGCAATACACTTGGAAATCCTTGCGTATATACGGCAGAATCAGCACTGGGGCTGTAACCACACGTTTCTTCAACTCCTGAAAACTTGCCTCACATTCATCTGTCCATTTGAACTTAGTGTCCTTCTTCAACAACTCCGTCATAGGCTTCGCAATCTTGGAAAAATTCTCAATGAATCTCCGGTAGTATCCTGCGAGTCCAAGAAAACTGCGGATCTCTCCTACTGAGGTGGGTGCTAGCCAATCAGTGATAGACTAAACCTTGGTAGGGTCTACTGCTATACCTTCTCGTGATATAACATGTCCAAGAAATCCAACTTCCTTCAACCAAAACTCATATTTGCTCAAGTTGGCATACAACTGATGTTCCCTGAGCTTCTCGAGAAGTAATCGCAAATCCTCCTTGTGTTCCTCTTCATTCTTCGAGTATACCAAAATATCATTAATGAACACCACAGAAAACTTATCCAAGAATTCCATGAACACCTTATTCATCATACTCATGAAATAGGCAGGGGCCTTAGTCAATCCAAATGACATAACCGTATACTCATATAGCATGTACCTTGTGGTGAAGGATGTCTTAGGTATATCCTATTCTGGAATTTTCAACTAGTGGTATCTTGATCACAGATCGATCTTGGAAAATACTTTGGCTCCTTGCAACTCATCAAACAAATCATTGATCATCGGCAGTGGATACTTGTTCTTGATCATCACTTCATTCAGCGCACGATAATCAACAACCATTCTCAAGGACCCATCCTTCTTCTCAACCAAGAGCACTGGGGCTCCCCACCATGACGAACTTCGTCGAATGAAACCTTTCTCCAATAACTCCTTGATCTGCTTCTTAATCACCTCCACATCATTTGCGGGCATCCGATACGGTCTCTTCGATATTGGTCCGGTGCCTGGCAACAGCTCTACCAAAAACTCAATGTCTCGATCCGGTGGCATGCCTGGTAACTCCTCTGGATATACATCCGGATAATCCTTCACTACAAGAACTTCCTCCTGAACTACTCATGTGAGAGGATTTACTTGGTTCCTCCTCGGCGCATGCCTGGATACATAATTGATCCTTTTTCCCTCCGGGGTAGTGAGAAAAATTGACTTACTGGCGCAATCGATGTTTCCTCCATACCTCGATAGACAATCCATTCCTAGTATCACATCCAATCCTTGGGACTCCAAAATTATTAGGTCTGAGGGGAAAACATGGCTACCAATGGTTAAGGGTATCCGATCGCACCATCGGCTGGCCATATACTCTGCTCCTGGTGACCTCACTAGCATGGGTGACCTAAGGGCTAAGGTGGGTAACTTAAACTTGTCTACAATCCCCTTGAAATGTATGAATGCGATGCACCGGTATCAAAAAGAACGAGAGCGGTAAATGACTTAACCAAAAACTTACTGATAACTGCATCTGGCTGCTCTTCAACCTCCTGCACGTTCACGTGGTTCACTTGTCCCATGTTGAAAGGGTTGGGCTTCTTCCCAGAGCATCCATTACTGTTACCATTCTTTGCTTCAGAACACTTGGTGGCATAGTGTCTAGTATTCCCGCACTTGAAACAAGTAATGTGACTTAGGTCCTTCTTGGTGGGTGTGGCTGGGTTAGAGCGGTTCTGGTTGCTGCCTGCTCCATTCCTGTTTCCATTCTTGGGGCCACTATGGTTATGCGAGCTTCCTCCATTGTAGGTATGGCCTCCATGGTTATGGGTATATCCTCCCAAGTTCGGGGTAAAACGAGGCTTCTGCTGGGCTCCTTGAAAGGACATGCGGTGCCCCCATGTGTGGTTTTGGTAATTGATGACATTCTCTATGGACTAATGGTTGCATTGCGTTATATTTTAAGGATTTGTCCATATGCACTTCTTGAAGTCCATGTGTTGGTTTCAAGGAGTTTATGTGTTGACCAAGGTGCTATTAAGGAATTATCCAAAGGTTGGTCATGCGAGAGTTGAGCTTATTGCAAGCATGTCTTGAAGAAGAAGATTGTGTGATCATTCATGTTTACCTTCATGACATCATCCAAATGAAGAGAGTTGGAAAGATTCAAGGTTGATCAAGACTAAGTCAAGAGTGAATCAAGTTGATCAACTCTGAAAGCGTAGAAGATGTACCGAGAGGGATCAAGTGATCCCATGGTATCGTAAGCATTGTCCATTGCGCTTTGTGTACTCACCCATGGTCTATGTGAGAGTTCTATGTGGGGTTAGGTACGTGTTCATGGGCTTGCATCAAGAGGAAGATATCACTCAACCCATGAAGATGATGACATCAAGTGGTGATCGTCATCAAGATTGTCGTGTGCAAGTTCAAGTGGAGCATCACGAAGAGATCAAGTGCTTGAAGCTTGCATCCATTGTTATATCAATGGACTTGCGAAGATGTGCCGAAGAGTGGCTCACCCATAGTGGAGTATGGGGGAGCAATCATCTAGTCTTCATTGAGCCAATGCAATCAATAAAGGTGGTCCAACTTGAGGGAGTCAAGATCGTTATCATCTAGCTCAAGTGGACCATGTGCAAGGCAAAGGTTTTCCCTTGATAGGTTTTCTATTTTACCGGTCTCATGGTGGTAGTTGGGAGACCGGGTTATAGGATCGATTGCCATACTATCAAGGGGGCCTCTCGATGAGTAGCTTGGTCGTATCATTCGTACAGAGCTCAAACCATTGCACCCTTGCATCATATTTCTTGGTTCTTGTTTGATTCTCTTTGTGAGTCTTATAGCTTATGGTCATCTCGATGACGAGCTCAAGTTCATCGAAAACGGAGTTCACATGCTTCTTCTATTGTGTTTTTGGTGTTGGAGTTTTTACCGGTCTTATTCGAGGAAGGGTACTCAACATTTTCTTATGGGACTCTTATTATTTGCTTCTTATTTTTATTTCCATCAATATTGTGTTATCCCTTGTCGCTAGCTTTCCAACAAACTTGATTTCGTCGAATTCGGAGCTCGTATGCGAAAGTTGTCGCTGTTTTGATATTACCTGTTTTACACACAGAGGCTGTACCGGTTGACCGGTACAACCGGTGTTTGGAGCGGTTGTACCGCTTAAGAATCGGTCCGAAGGTTGTACCGGCCATGTACCGCTCTACCACCGGACTAGTTTCCGTTGTGGTGCGGTTGTGGGCCGGTTGTACCGCTTATTGCCTGTTAGCGGTTGTACCGGTGTTCGTAGCAGTTGTACCGCTCCTATGTTTTTCTGCACATAACGGGCAGATTCATCGGGACCTATTTAAGGGGGTCTTCTTCCCCAATGGTTCCCCATCTCTTGAGCTCGTTTTTGCCCCCATTGTTGACCTTCTTTCAACTTGCTAACTCTCAATCCCTCCATGGATTCTTGCTAGTTTTTGAGGGAAAAGAGAGAGGAGATTTAGATCCACACTTCCACCAATCACTTTCTCCTCTATGTGAGGGGAACCCCTTGGATCTAGATCTTAGAGTTCTTTGTTTTCTCCTTCTTGTTCTTCCTCTCACTTTCCTCCCTAGCATTAGTTGCTTTGGTGGAATTTGAGAGAGAAGGACTTGGGCACCCTGTGTGCCCTTGCCATTGCATTTGTGCATCGGTTTGAGTTCTCCACGGTGATACGTGGAAGTTACAAGTTGAGAAGCTTATTACTCTTGGGTGCTTGGTACCCTTGAGCTTGTTCCTCTTGGGTGCTTGGGCACCCTAGACGGTTGGTGGTGTTCAGAGCTCAATCATTGTGGTGTAAAGCTCCGGGCAAGCGTCGGGGTCTCCAATTAGGTTGTGGAGATCGCCCCGAGCAATTTGACGGGTACCAGTGACCGCCCCAAGGGTTGCCAAAGTGTACGGGTTCGGTGACCGCCCCCAAGGGTTGCCATTTGTACGGGTTCGGTGACCACCCTCAAGGGTCCCTTAGTGGAATCACGGCATCTTGCATTGTGCGAGGGCGTGAGGAGATCACGGTGGCCCTAGTGGCTTCTTGAGGAGCATTGTGGCTCCACACCGCTCCAAACATAGATTAGCATCTGCAAGGGTGTGAACTTCGGGATACATCGTCATCTCCGCGTGCCTCGGTTATCTCTTACCCGAGCCCTTTACTTATGCACTTTACTTTGTGATAGCCAAATTGTTCTCTGTCATATATCTTGCTATCACATAGTTGCTTATCTTGCTTAGCATAAGTTGTTGGTGCACATAGGTGAGCCTAGTTGTTTTAGGTTTTGTGCTTGGCAAATTAACCACTAGGTTTATTCCGCATTTGTTCAAGCCTAAACTGTAATTATTTTAAAGCACCTATTCACCCCCCCCCCTCTAGGCGACATCCTTGATCTTTCAATTGGTATCAGAGCCTTGTCTCTCCTTATTAGGATTTACCGCCTAGAGAGTAAAGATGTCGACTAAGGGATTAGGATTCTCTGACACTCTTAGTTTCAATGGCACAAATTTTGATGTTTGGGTAATTCGCATGCTTAATCTCTTTAGGGTCATGGACCCAAATTTAGAGTGAATCGTAAATATGGGTTTTTCTCCTCCAAGGGATCCCCAAAGATTATCTTTAGAAGATGAGAAAAACTCTTATCTCAATGCTCAAGCTTATAATGTGCTTTTCGATGCTTTGAGCAATGTAGTTATATTTCAACTCATGTTGTTCTGGGATGCTCATGAGTTGTGGACGAAGCTTCAAGATAAATATGGTGTGTCCAAGATTTGTGGGGATGTTTGTTCTCCCTCCACCTCCAGCCGTATAGTCTTCTCAACTTCTTCTAATTCACCTACATGTGGTTTGCCACAAGGTAATGATATGGTGAGTAGTGTTGGTCATTGCAATGATGATAGTATGCTTATTTTGGATGATCCTTCATCACTATATTATTGCAATGCACCTTCTTTGGGCTTTAACACTTCGAGCACTCCAAATGTTTCACATGCTTGTCTTGATAGTCCTTGCATATCATGTAGAAATTTCTTGACTAAATCTCATGATGATATGCTTGCTATGTCTTGTTGCCATGATAAAAATGCATCTATTTCCTCGAATTGTTGTGCTAACAATGTAGAGGAAACCCAACACTCCATGGAACAAGATGTGGTGTTTAATGGTGCCTCAAGGGATCCTACACCATCATCTATTGCTTTTTGCTTTATGGCTAAGGCGTCAAAGGTATCCCCTACTTTGTACCCCAATATGTCTCTTGATGATGATGTTGATGCTAATGATGATGAGGATAATGATGAAGAGAATGATAATGTTGCCTCCTTAAAAACTAAGGGGGAAATGATTTTTAAAGCTCTTCACAAAAATAAACTTGCTCGTTCCAACTTCATGGAAATCATGTCTATTGCCATTGAAGGTAAGAAATCCATTGAGGAGTTGGAATCTCATCTAGAGGGCATGAGGTACCTCACCATTGAGAAAATGGAAGCTCATGGGTGTGATTACGCAAATGAGATCGCGGAGCTATCTCAAGATCTTGAACATGAACAAACCACATCTGAATCTCTTGAGGAGACCTTTGCTCTAGAATTATCTATAATAAAGGAATCTCATGATAGAGCACTCGAGGTGGCCAATGATTTCAAAACTAAAAATGCTAAGCTTTAAGGTTCTCATGCTAGACTCCTTGAGGATTTTGAGCACCTCGAAAATGGCTCAAGGGTCATCAAGGGTGAGCTCATCAAACTCACCGAGTCTCATGCTCAACTTGAATCTTCTTATTTAGAAGATCTTGCCAAGTTGTCCTCTCCTATTGTTGTTAATGATGATGCTTGGGATACTAACTCTATTACTTGTGAAGCATCCATTTTCAAGGAGAATGTTGAGCTTCGGGCTCAACTTGAGTTGCTATCTAGCAATTATGGGAAATTGGAAGAAAACCATGAAAAGCTCTCAAGCTCTCATGATGATCTTCTAGTATCCCATAATGAGCTAAAGATAGCTCATGAGGCCATGATTTCTAAGGTAACATCTAGTGAGCCTCATGTGGATACTAGCACTACTTCTAGTAAAAATGCTATATTGCCATGTGCTAGTCCTTGTAATTCATCTACTCACAATGTTGGTACATCTTGTGATGAATTGCTTTCCTTGCCTTGTTGCTCTAACGATGAAGCTTATACTTCCTCTAGTACTCGTGTTGAGACTAACCATGTAGAGGAAATCAAAGAGCTAAAGGCTGAAGTCACTTCTTTGAAGAAAGACTTGGAAAAGAGTCATGAAGGGAAATCCATACTCAACAATATATTGAGTGTGCAAAAATCCCCCAATGACAAAGGTGGACTTGGATTCAACTCCAATAATAAGAAGAAGTCCAAGATGATCAAGAAGAAGGGCCAAGAACAAGTCAAGAATTCGGCCAAGATTATTTGCTTCAAGTGCAAAATTTAAGGGCATCATGTTAGATCTTGCCCATTGAAGAAGAAGGCCACTAGTGACAAGCAAGAAGGAAAGAGGCCACAAGTTCAATCTCATGCTCAACCTCAAGTTGAAGAAAGGTCACTTCCCAAGAAGACTAAAGTTAATGCTTCTCTTGTTGAGAAATCAAGTGAGAAGAAAGTGAAGAGTAGGCGTTGCTACTTATGTCGTGATCATGAGAAAGGTCACATCGCTTCTTCATGCACTAGTGGTAACTTATCCAACCCAATTATTATTGATGATATCTATTCTCTTGGGAAGGATAAGGTTGGCAATGTGTTTGCCAAGTTTGTTGGTACTCAAAGTGGTGTCAAGAAAGGAACCATTTGGGTAGCCAAGCCTATTGTGACTAACCTCTTAGGACCCAACTTGGTTGGGGACCAACAAGCTCAAACTTGATCAATAGGTGTTGTTGGAGGTCATTGGAGACTTGGCTACATTATGAAGAATTAAGGGGACTTCATCATTCTTGTTGTCTCAAGCCAAGTCAATTGGGTTATCAAGTTTCTATCTTATATCCAATGTGCCTCCTTGCGGTAACTTGTACTTAAATTGTTTACATTGAAAGTTACTTGCCCCTTTGCATGTTTTGGTTTTGTTCCTTGCATGTGTTTGTATATGTTGTGTTTCCAACTTGCTTATCTTGAGCAATCAAGTATGTGTGTGTTGGTTTACACATCATGTACGTGTATGTCGTGCGTTGAGCCTTTATGCTTCTTGTTTGTATCCTAGTTGGATCTTGTGAGAGATTAATGGAACATCCCATTTTGGGGGAGTGATGTGCTTCGTGCACCTCACAATCTGATAAATGTGTGTACATGATGAATACCATCTAGTATTGGTATTTCAATATTATTTAGTCGCTAGGTCATATATCTCTCATGAGAAATTCATATTCTAAATAGTCCATTATTTATCTCTTGTTGGATCCTCTTATTGCCTCTTGTGAAGTTTTGTATTGGTATCACATTATGGGGGAGTATTATGCTATGTGCATATTACAAGCCTAGAAAATGTGTACATTTGAGATATTGTCACCTAGAATTGATATTGTATATTATCTTGTTCCTAGGTGGCATGTTAGCTCTACAAGTTGCAATTTTCTTGTGTTTGTTGTGAAGATGATGTTGGAAATCCTTGTTATCTACCACCGGGAATTATTTCCAAATACTTCTTGTCTTTTGACAATTGGTACTCATTTATGTGTGGTAGAAATTATTGATCATCTTTACATTGGCCTTTGCTTTTATTTGCCTTATCTCTTGCCTAGGATTGTGTCAACTCCCATTGTATTCCATACCACTTGTGGATCTTGTTATTTCCTTGAGATTGTCTAGTGTTTGGATAGATATAGTGAAAGTGGTGATCCCATATTGTGCTTTTTGCATTCAAATGCAAATTCTCTATAATGCACAATGCTTGGGGGAGCTATCCTATTTTTCTTAGAACGCTCACCTTGTGATCCTTATCACGTGTGTGTTGGTGGAATGCAAACCGTTTCTTTTTGGTACTTTGTGCCATCACGAAACTTTGTAGAGCACTTGGTTTGTTTGGAACCATTCTCTCTTTTGGGAGTTTGACATCATTCTTTTTGAGTGTGCTAATGGATATCTCATTCCTTGGTGTATCGGTTAATGATATCTTCCAAGTGATGGTTTCTCCTTTTGGTATCCTTTTCACTTGGTATTCCTTTTTCATTTGGTGTTGGTTCTTGAAAGTCTTTAGCATGCATATTTACTTCATGTATTTTCTTTGGCATGCTTTCTTTCTCAGACCCAATATATAGAGGGAACTCCACCAAGTCTCAAATTGGATGAGATGCATGAAATTCATGTCCATAACTATATGCACATATTTATGTGGAGTTTGTCCTATGTATATTGGTGTTTTTAACTCTTTGGTCCCAATGAGTTTGGGTACCATTTTGTTTGTATTATTGGTCTAGGAACAATTGGAGATGCATTGGATGCTCGACTCACTCACAAGGAAGGTGTTGTCACCATGTGCTTATTGGAGTCAAGATAGGATGCTCGATGAACTACTATCTACTACCTTCAATTGGTTTCTACTACATCCTTCCAATGTTAACTCGGTAACAAATATCTTCATATACTTCATGCACACATTTCTTGCTTCAACCTTGTGTAGGCTGCATCTTGGCATGATATTCATTCCATCTTGTGATAGTTGTTTCCTTTCTCAAATCATCTCAACGATGATCTCATGTTGCTACTTGTGATGTCTTTAATGGATGTGTGGTAGGAATTCATTTATATACAATAAGACCATATCTGGCCATGTGCTATGCTTCCAAGCAAATATCTTATTGGTATATGTATGACTTCCTTTTGGATATCTTGTTCCTTCATGTTGTAACTATTTCGGGTGTACATCCTTCTTTGTAGATAGACATCGTCTACCTAGAATCTTATAAACTTGAGAGAAGTTACATCTTTAGTGGATTTCCTTATTCTTTCACGTCCATCTTACTTTCCTTTGTATTTCCTAGGTGGCTCCATTAAAGGTTTTGTCTTGAGTGCGGATCTTATATCTTTGCATCTTGTTGCACTCTTGTGTGGTGAAGATTATTTTCCTCATGCTTGTCTTTACGAGGCTTTTGCCATCTTAATTGGTATCCCCCGTCTTGATGAGGCTTTCATCTTCTATCTTCACCATGCATTGTCGCAAGCCTTGTTGTAAATTCACATTTTAGTGAGCTTGTGAACCCATTTGCTTGTTGGGTGTGTGTGGGGAGGACATGTCATGCACTGTGTATCTCATTTATCCAAGACAATGTTGATGCTTTATGCTCATCCTTATATTAGTCGTCTCAAGTGCTTTGTCATGACTCACACAAATCATTTTGGTTGAGCCTATTCTTAGGTTGCCTCTTTTACATGTTGCTCAACCATTTGTTTGTTGCAAGTGCTAGGCTTTGTTTCCTATATGCTCACTTGCACTTAATGTGAGTTTCTATTGATTTTGGGGGAGCTATGATTCTATTTTGTGTACTGTGTATCCAAATACAAAAAAAATTATGTGTGCACAAATCATGGGGAGCTTCTCTAGTTTCTTTAGAACACTCCTTTGCTCATATCGTAATATCCTTTATTCTTGTAGATCATAGGATCTTTGGTCTAGTTGGTTCAATTGATATACTTTGCTTGCTTGCTTCAATTGGTATCTTTTGATTACATGATTTCTTGTTTCTCTCTTTGCTATGTCTTTGTGGCATATCATTCTTTTGCAATCTTTGGGCCTCAATATAGTTTGTCTTCCTCCAAGTATTTACCATTGGATATGTGTATTGCATTCCACTCTTGTTGATAAATACACAATCTATGGAGGAACACAATTTATTGGCCTTCTAAGCTTTTCTCCCATTTTGGCAATCGATGCCAATGGGGGAGAAGTTTCAGAGAGTTTTGTGGAGAAATTTTCAGATTTTTGTTCTTGCTTTGGTTTTGTTCCTAAGCATATGCATCTCATACTCATGCATCATTGGTTGTTGCATTGCATGGTGATGCATAATTCCTTATATAAACTCTCTAGAAAGTGATTATCATCAATTACCAAAATGGGGGAGATTGAAAGGACATGCGGTGCCCCCATGTGTGGTTTTGGTAATTGATGACATTCTCTATGGACTAATGGTTGCATTGAGTTATATTTGAAGGATTTGTCCATATGCACTTCTTGAAGTCCATGTGTTGGTTTCAAGGAGTTTATGTGTTGACCAAGGTGCTATTAAGGAATTATCCAAAGGTTGGTCATGTGAGAGTTGAGCTTATTGTAAGCATGTCTTGAAGAACAAGATCGTGTGATCATTCATGTTTACCTTCATGACATCATCCAAATGAAGAGAGTTGGAAAGATTCAAGGTTGATCAAGACTAAGTCAAGAGTGAATCAAGTTGATCAACTCAGAAAGCGTAGAAGATGTACCGAGAGGGATCAAGTGATCCCATGGTATGATAAGCATTGTCCATTGTGCTTTGTGTACTCACCCATGGTCTATGTGAGAGTTCTATGTGGGGTTAGGTACGTGTTCATGGGCTTGCATCAAGAGGAAGATATCACTCAACCCATGGAGAGGATGATATCAAGTGGTGATCGTCATCAAGATTGTCGTGTGCAAGTTCAAGGGGGGCATCACAAAGAGATCAAGTGCTTGAAGCTTGCATCCATTGTGGTATCAATGGACTTGTGAAGATGTGCCGAAGAGTGGCTCACCCATAGTGGAGTATGGGGGAGCAATCATCTAGTCTTCATCGAGCTAATGCAATCAAGAAAGGTGGTCCAACTTGAGGGAGTCAAGATCGTCATCATCTAGCTCAAGTGGACCATGTGCAAGGCAAAGGTTTGCCCTTGATAGGTTTTCTCTTTTATCGGTCTCATGGTGGTAGTTGGGAGATCGGTTATAGGATCGATTGTCGTACTATCAAGGGGGGCTCTCGATGAGTAGCTTGGTCGTATCATTCGTAGAGAGCTCAAACCATTGCACCCTTGCATCATATTTCTTGGTTCTTGTTTGATTCCCTTTGTTAGTCTTAGATCTTATGGTCATCTTGATGACAAGCTCGAGTTCATTGAAAACGGAGTTCACATGCTTCTTCTATTGCGTTTTCAGTGTTGGAGTTTTTACCGGTCTTATTTGAGAAATGGTTCTCACCATTTTCTTATGGGCCTCTTATTATTTGCTTCTTATTGTTATTTCTATCAAGATTGGGTTAGCCCTTATCGCTAGCTTTCCAACAAACTTGATTTCGTCGAATTCGGAGCTTGTATGCGAAAGTTGTGGTTGTTTTGATATTACCTGTTTTACACACAGAGGTTGTACCGCCCCATAGAGAGGTTGTACCGGTATAACCGGTGTTTGGAGCGGTTATACCGCTCCAGAATTGTTCCGAAGGTTGTACCGGCCATGGAACGCTCTACCACCGGACTAGTTTCTATTGTGGTGCGGTTGTTGGGCGGTTGTGGGCCGGTTGTACCGCTTATTGCCTGTTACCGGTTGTACCGGTGCTCATAGCAGTTGTACCACTCCTATGTTTTTCTGCACATAATGGGCAGATTCGTCGGGACCTATTTAAGAGGGTCTTCTTCCCCAATGATTCCCCATCTCTTGAGCTCGTTTTTGCCCCCATTATTGACCTTCTTTGAGCTTGCTAACTCTCAATCCCTCCATGGATTCTTGCTAGTTTTTGAGGGAAAAGAGAGAGGAGATCTAGATCCACACTTCCACCAATCACTTTCTCCTCTATGTGAGGGGAACCCCTTGGATCTAGATCTTATAGTTCTTGGTGTTCTCCTTCTTGTTCTTCCTCTCACTTTCCTCCATAGCATTAGTTGCTTTGGTGGGATTTGAGAGAGAAGGACTTGGGCACTCTGTGTGCCCTTGCCATTGCATTTGTGCATCGGTTTGAGTTCTCCACGGTGATACGTGGAAGTTACAAGTTGAGAAGCTTATTACTCTTGGGTGCTTGGTACCCCTGAGCTTGTTCCTCTTGGGTGCTTGGGTGCCCTAGATGGTTGGTGGTGTTCGGAGCTCAATCATTGTGGTGTAAATCTCCGGGCAAGCGTCGGGGTCTCCAATTAGATTGTGGAGATCGCCCCGAGCAATTTGACGGGTACCGGTGACCGCCCCAAGGGTTGCCAAAGTGTACGGTTTCGGTAACCGCCCCCAAGGGTTGCCATTTGTACGGGTTCGGTGACCGCCCTCAAGGGTCCCTTAGTGGAATCACGGCATCTTGCATTGTGCGAGGGCGTGAGGAGATCACGGTGGCCCTAGTGGCTTCTTGGGGAGCATTGTGCCTCCACACCGCTCCAAACGGAGATTAGCATCCGCAAGGGTGTGAACTTCGGGATACATCGTCATCTGCGTGTGCCTCGGTTATCTCTTACCCGAGCCCTTTACTTATGCACTTTACTTTGTGATAGCCAAATTGTTCTTTGTCATATATCTTGCTATCACATAGTTGCTTATCTTGCTTAGCATAAGTTGTTGGTGCACATAGGTGAGCCTAGTTGTTTTCGGTTTTGTGCTTGGCAAATTAACCGCTAGGTTTATTCTGCATTTGTTCAAGCCTAAACCGTAATTATTTTAAAGCGTCTATTCACCCCCCCCTCTAGGCGACATCCTCGATCTTTCACTCCTGAATTGTACTTCCCTTGTCCATATTTCCTTTTGCGGCTCTCAATCTACTGTTGCTTCCCTTCAATCATAAGAGCCTTATCTACCAACTCCTAGTAGTTGTTAAATGTTGCCAGCATTAACTGCATACTCATCTCATCATTCAGCCCTTCCATAAACTTCTCCTATTTCGCGGCATCTGTGGCCACATCATCTGGGGCATAGCGGGGTAATTTGCAGAACTCATCCACGTACTGCCCCATAGTACGGTTTCCCTGGCGTAAGTTGCGAAACTCGCGCTTCTTCATGCTCATAGCTCCAGTTGAGACATGAGCAGTGTGGAATGCTTGCTGAAACTGCTCCCAAGTGACATTGGCTATAGGGAAAGTGGTCGTGTAATTTTCCCACCATGAGGCTGCGGGTCCATCCAATTGATGTGCGGCAAAACGCACCTCTCAGCATCTATGCACCCTGCGGTGGTCAACACCCTTCCAATCCTTCATAGCCAGTCATCAGCAACTATTGGCTCAGTACTACTGGAAAACACCGGCGGCTGCAACCTCAGAAAATTGTCTAAGTTGTCAACTGGAGGTGGTGGCGGTGGGTTGTTGTTTTTCTTGTTGCCTTGGTTCTGGACTAGTAGTTGCATCAAGGCATTCTACTGTTGGATCAACTGGGTGAGCTCTGGTGGGAAGACAAATCTGGGGTCACGTCTCGGAGGCATCTGATGGGTTTAGAGGGGAGAGATTAGAATAGAATGAGGTCTAGTGAGAAAGCACTACCCATATGCACATGACACAAACACATTCATATCACACCAAATCAATTCAAGCAAGGGCATACAATCGATCTAACTATCGTTATAGTGCTCGGACTACTAATATATACATGGAGAAATACTACTAATAATATGGTGGTATACTAGAAATTTTGATCGGTGGAAGACTCCATGATATCTGCTCCAGCTTCGTCTTCATAATCATCATCACTACTCTCGGGGTCGGAGTCGGTGTCGTCGATGATGATGTAGTCTTCAGAACGAATGTCATCGGGATGGTCGTCATCTCCTCCTGGCGCGGGGTCTCCCATGAATACTCCTAGCTTCCTCGTCAGGTCATCATTCCTCTCCACTAGTATTGTGATTTCCTCCTCGTATCCGTCATGGGTAGACTTGAGTTCTTATTCAAGCTCCATGTTCCTAGTCATCAACTTCTTCAAATCTATCATGCTTGCACACATCTGGTTCTCCTGTCGACGAATGTGTTGGTTTAACTCCTGGATGAAAGCTGCAATGGACATGTCCTTCCTGGTGCTGATCATCTCCCATTACTCATCTCGGTGCCCACATATCTGGTAGATAATGTCCTTAAGATCCTTGTGATAAACTTCGCCGATGCGTCCCATGGCGATGTGGGCTGTCATGCTCTTTCCTAGACTCCAGGTTGGTGCATCAAAGGAAAACTCTATGGGCTCAGTGATTGGCGTGAATGTCCTTCCTGGAACTTGAACTCGAATCATCTAACGCTCCTCTTCTGGTAAAGTGGCGGTGTAGGTCCCGGTGAAGCTTCGTATCCCGATGTTCAGGTACCTAGTAACTTCCTTCAAGTGTCGTCCAAAAGGTGTGTCTTCATCCGGTTGTGCAAACTTGTTCCTTGAGTCCGCCATCCTAGAGAGTAGAAAATGGAGAGGAGTCAAAAATGAGTAGAGAAGAGTGACCTATGGCTCAACTTAGTGGCCGTGTCCTACAATCAGCGTGTGCACTGATACCATCTTGTAGTGATCCAACCTCAAACGGTCGAATCTCTGTGCAAAAGTTACATCCTTGGATCGATAATGCTGACACACACAATGCTCGAAGGATTTATAACAGAGTGCAATCACACACTTATTACATTGAATGTCTCCAAAAGAGAACTTATAACAATAAATATGGCTTAAGGCCATCTAAATAAGATAACAACGGAAGGCTTGGAAGATAAAGTGAGTCCATCAACTCCAACGGCATAGCTGAGTGCACGACAATGACCTAGCGCACCTTACTCTTCGTCTGAAAAGTCTGCAACATGATACGTTGCAGCCCGAAATGGGTCAGCACATGGAATATGCTGGCAATGTAACACAGTAGAGCAATGAACAGAATAAATGCTATCACTACGTGCATATATGGCTGGCGGAGGCTCTATGGTTACAATATTTTGCGAAAAGCCAATTTTTTCCTACAACAAAGGAATATATTTTATTTAACTATCATGGTAGTTGTTAAACATTGAGAAGTTTCCTCCAACTCAATCCCAATTAAGCAGTATTAATAACCCAACAAAATTCATTTAGAGTGATGAGATCAACATGAGAATCCAAGAACCAAATACTCAAGATGTCCATAACCGGGAACATGACTAACCATGATTAGTTTGTACACTCTGCAGAGGTTTGCGCACTTTTCCCCACAAGACTCGATCTTCTCTGTTGGATTTCTCGCACTACATGGTGTTTGAGAAACGGATGACCGAGACACAGTCTTTCAGAGGCATTAACTCTAACCCTGAGTAGACAGTACCACCTACATCCCCTACATCTGCTAGCCTACCACTAGAAGAGGTCATGCAACTTACTCAACTATGCTAGAGCCCACAATAGCTTGTGGCTACACACGGAAGTTTCTAGCATGAATAATCTTATGATCCCTTTGAGCCTGGGTGGCGAACCATAGGATGATCACACGGGTACTCCGGGATATCCTAGGACAACACTGGATTCTCCAGGTGCCCGCAACCAATCCACCCAGATGTGTATTTAAGTAGCCACCTTAAGTTAACCATTAATTAACAATCTCACATCTATCATGGAAACACTCAAACCCAATCCACGTCTACAAGCATAGCATGGCAATATAAGCATAGCATAGAAGTAACTCCCCAGGGTTTGATAATAAAAGGGTAATAGGTTCTACCTCATCAACTGCTTCCCAATACCCACATGTTGATCACAACCTAATCATGCAATGTTTCAGGGTTGTAACTAATGAACAAAACTGGGTAATAAAGGGGTATGATCAAAGTGTTACTTGCCTTGCTGGTGATCTGCAAACCCTAGAGACTCGTAGTAGCAAGCTACGCACACCGGGTATTCTACCGCAAACAAAAAATAGCATACATAAGCACTCAAGCATAGATGCAAGGATAAAACTCAAATAAGAAGATCCAATCTAAAAGTTCAACTGAATAGATTCGATTTGCAAAAAGAATCAATCGAATCGGTCTATAGAATGAAACTACTGTTAAAAGAACTTCGAAATCAAATCTGCTTGAAACCAAATTTTAAATTGTCAAAACCTTGTTCAAGTTGATTAAACAGAAAGAGGGGCTTGAGACGAAGATTTTGGCGTTAGTTTCACTGGATTTGGACAAACGGTTTAGAAACGGCCACGGTTTGAAGATCAGGGGCTAATTTGTGATAAAAATAATCGCGGATAGGTCCCTGGCTGGAAATAAACAGAAAAGGAAAAATCTATCGGACGAACGTCCGCTAACAGAGACGAACGGACGAACGCGTTCGTTTAAAATGAACTAACGAGCGGATGCTCGCTAAATAACGAAACCGAAGAAAAACCGAACCGATCTAATAAAATAAAAAAACCGAACTAGGATTTTAAAAAAACAAGACGGATTTTACCTAAACCAAAAAATAAAACCGGCGGCGGCGGGATTTCCGGTGAGGCGGGCGGCGAACGGCGAGGTGGCGGGCTTTGTGGGTGGCGGCGCGGGTGCGCCGGGTGGCGGCGCGGGGCGGCGAGCGGCGCAGCGGCGGCGGCGGAGAAGCAGCGGCGACAGAGGCTTGCAGCGCGGCGCGGCGGTGGAACGGGACGAGGTGAGGAGGGGCGACGGCGGTCGGTATATAAAGGGGGAGGGGGTCCGACTTGGGGGAGGAGGCAAACTGCGGTGGCGGGGGCACACGGGCGAGCGGGGAAGGCGGTGGCGTGCGACGGGCCGGCTGGACTTCGGACCAGTTCGGTCCGGGGGACTTTTTTAAAAAAAAATCACCTAAAGAAAAATCCTAAATAAATAAAAAATCTAAAAATGCCAAAAACAATTTTCACCATCTAAATGAAATATTTAGAACAAAGTGAACATTTTCTTGGCCTAAAATGCAAATTTGAAAAATGCGTATTGTTCTAATTCAAATAAAATAGCAATAAAACCCAAATAAAATTATTTATTTGATTTTAATATTTTTCCTCCAATATTTCTTTTATTTTGGAGAAGTCATATTATCTCCTCTCTTTTATTTTTTATATTGAAATATTTCGGTGAGGAAAATAATTAAAACCAAAATGATCCTGTTTTCAATATTTGAGAGAATTAAAATATGAAAATAATAAAATCCCCAACTCTCTCGGTAGGTCCTTGAGTTGCTTAGAATTTCTAGGATCCAAAACCAAAATGCAAACAAAATATGATATGCATATGATGACCTATGTATAACATTCCAAATTAAAAATTTGGGATGTTACACTTGAGTATCCGGGAGTTGCATAATCTCATAGTCGAAGGAATATGTATTTGACATGAAGAAAGCAATAGTAATAAAGCTGAATGATCAATATGCTAAGCTAACGGATGGGTCTTGTCCATCACATCATTCTCCTAATGATGTGATCCCGTTATCAAATGACAACTCATATCCATGGTTAGGAAACCTTAACCATCTTTGATCAACGAGCTAGTCAAGTAGAGGCTCACTAGGGACAACCCATATCCATGGTTAGGAACTTTTTATCACCTCCATTACAGAGAAACATTTACTTAGTCCTCTTAGGTAACTAAGGATAAATTTTGACCGTTGTCTAGTGATCTACTCCTGGATCACTATTGTACCCCCTTGCCAAACTCATGGCAAGGTACACAATAAGTCTGGTACACAGCATGACATACTTTATAGAACCTATGGTTGAGGCATATGGAATGACTTTCATTATCTCTCTATCTTCTACTGTGGTCGGGTTTTGAGTTTTACTCAGCTTCATATCTTGTAATACAGGCTAGAAATCCTTCTTCGATTGATCCATTTTGAACTTCTTCAAAACTTTATCAAGGTATGTGCTTTGTGAAAGTCCTATTAAGCGTCTTGATCTATCTTTATAGATCTTGATGCCCAATATATAAGCAGCTTCACCGAGGTCTTTCATTGAAAAACTTTTATTCAAGTATCCTTTTATGTTATCCAGAAATTCTATATCATTTCCAATCAACAATATGTCATCCATATATAATATTAGAAATGCTACAGAGCTCCCACTCACTTTCTTATAAATACAGGCTTCTCCGAAAGTCTGTATAAACCCATATGCTTTGATCACTTCATCAAAGCGTACATTGCAACTCCGAGATGCTTGCACCAGTCCATAGATGGATCGCCGGAGCTTGCACACTTTGTTAGCACCTTTAGGATCGACAAAACCTTCTGGTGCATCATATACAACTCTTCTTTAAGAAATTCATTAAGGAATGCACTTTTGACGTCCATTTGTCAAATTTCATAATCATAAGATGCGGCAATTGCTACCATGATTCGTACAGAATTAAGCATCGCTATGGGTGAGAAAGTCTCATCGTAGTCAACTCCTTGAACTTGTCGAAAACATTTCACGACAAGTCAAGCTTTGTAGACAGTAACATTAGCATCAGCATCAGTCTTCTTCTTGAAGATCCATTTATTCTCTATGGCTCGCCGATCATTGGGCAAGTCAACCAAAGTCCACACTTTGCTCTCATACATGGAACCTATCTCAGATTTCATGGCCTCAAGCCATTTATCTAAATCTGGGCTCATCATAGCTTCTTCATAGTTCGTAGGTTCATCATGGTCTAGTAACATGACTTCCAAAACAGGATTACCGTACCACTCTAGTGCGGAAGGTGCTCTGGTTGTCCTACGAGGTTCGGTAGTAACTTGATCTGAAGTTTCATGATCATCATCATTAGCTTCCTCTCTAGTTGGTGTAGCATCACGGGAACGGTTTTCTGTGATGAGCTACTTTCCAATTCGAGAGAAGGTACAATTACCTCATCAAGTTCTACTTTCCTCCCACTCACTTCTTTCGAGAGAAACTCCTTCTATAGAAAGTTTTCATTCTTGGCAACAAATATCTTGCCTTCGGATTTGTCGTAGAAGGTGTACCCAATTGTTTCCTTAGGATATCCTATGAAGACGCACTTCTCTGATTTTGGTTCGAGCTTATCAGGCTCAAGCCTTTTGACATAAGTGTCGCAACCCCAAACTTCTAAGAAACGACAGCTCAGGTTTCTTACCAAAGCACAGTTCATACAGTTTCGTCTCAATGGATTTAGACGGTCC
Source organism: Triticum urartu (assembly GCF_003073215.2). Taxonomy (NCBI): domain Eukaryota; kingdom Viridiplantae; phylum Streptophyta; class Magnoliopsida; order Poales; family Poaceae; genus Triticum; species Triticum urartu. Next base: position 537,349,015 of record NC_053023.1, on the reverse strand, counting down.
TATTTAACGTGACTGCAGCTATCTCCAATGCATAACCCCAAAATGATAGTGGTAAATCGGTAAGAGACATCATAGATCCCACCATATCTAATAAAGTACAGTTACGATGTTCGGACACACCATTACGCTATGGTGTTCCAGGTGGCGTGAGTTGTGAAACTATTCCACATTGTTTTAAATGAAGGCCAAACTCATAACTCAAATATTCGCCTCAGCGATCAGATCGTAGAAACTTTATTTTCTTGTTACGATGATTCTCCACTTCACTCTGAAATTCTTTGAACTTTTAAAATGTTTCAGACTTGTGTTTCATTAAGTAGATATACCCATATCTGCTCAAATCATCTGTGAAGGTCAGAAAATAACGATACCCGCCACGTGCCTCAACACTCATCGGACCGCAAACATCGGTATGTATTATTTCCAATAAGTCATTGGCTCGCTCCATTGTTCTGCAGAATGGAGTTCTAGTCATCTTGCCTATGAGGCATGGTTCGCAAGTATCAAATGATTCATAATCAAGTGATTCCAAAAGTCCATCCGCGTGGAGTTTCTTCATGCGCTTTACACCAATATGACCTAAATGGCAGGGCCACAAATATGTTGCACTATCATTATCAACTTCGCATCTTTTGGCATCAATATTATGAATATGTGTATCAGTATGATCGAGATTCAATAAACCATTTACATTGGGTGTATGACCATAGAAGGTTTTATTCATGTAAATAGAAGAACAATTATTCTCTAACTTAAATGAATAACCGTATCGCAATAAACATGATCCAATCATATTCATGCTCAACGCAAACACCAAAGAACATTTATTTAGGTCCAACACTAATCCCAAAGGTAGAGGGAGTGTGCGATGGTGATCTTATCAACCTTGGAATCACTTCCAATAAACATCGTCACCTTGCACTTAACTAGTCTCTGTTCATTTTGCAACTCCTATTTTGAGTTACTAATCTTAGCAACTGAACCAATATCAAATACCCTGGGGTTACTATGAACATTAGTAAAATACACATCAATAACATGCATATCAAATATACCTTTGTTCACTTTGCCATCCTTTTTACCTGCCAAGTATTTGGGGTAGTTCCGCTTCCAGTGAGCATTCCCTTTGCAATAGAAGCACTCAGTTTCAGGCTTGGGTCTAGCTTTGGGTTTCTTCATAGGAGCGGCAACTTGTTTGCCATTCTTCTTGAAGTTCCCTTTCTTTCCCTTTTTCCCTTTTTCTTGAAACTTGTGGTCCTGTTAACCATCAACATTTGATGCTCTTTCTTGATTTCTACCTTCGCTGATCTCAGCATCGTGAAGAGCTCAGGAATCATTTTCGTCATCCCTTGCATACTATAGTTCATCATGAAGTTCTAGTAGCTTGGTGATAGTGACTAGAGAACTCTCTCAATCACTATCTCATCTGAAAGATTAACTCCCATTTGATTCAAGCGATTGTAGTGCCCAGATATTCTGAGCACATGCTCACTAGCTGAGCTATTCTCCTCCATCTTGTAGGCAAAGTACTTGCCAGGGGTCTCATACCTCTCGACACGGGCATGAGTCTGAAATACCAATTTCAGCTCTTGGAACATCTCATATGTTCTATGGTCTTCAAAATGTTTTTGAAGTCCCGGTTCTAAGCCGTAAAGCATGGTGCACTAAACTATCAAGTAGTCATCATATCGAGCTTGCCAAATGTTCATAACGTCTGCATCTGTTCATGTAATAGGTCTGTCACCTAGCGGTGCATCAAGGACATAATTCTTATGTGCAGCAATGAGGATAATCCTCAGATCACGGACCCAGTCCGCATCATTGCTACTATAATATTTCAACTTAGTTTTCTCTAGGAACACATCAAAAACATAGGGGAGCTACGACGCGAGCTATTTATCTACAAAATAATTTGTAAATACTATCAGGACTAAGTTCATGATAAATTAAAGTTCAATTAATCAAATTATTTAAGAACTCACACTTAGATAGACATCCCTCAAGTCATCTAAATGGTACATGATCCAAATCAACTAAACCATGTCTGATCATCACGTGATATGGAGTAGTCATCAATGATGAACATCTGTATGTTGATCATATCTACTATATGATTCACGTTCGACCTTTCGGTCTCCAGTGTTCCGAGACCATGTCTGTACATGCCAGGCTCGTCAAGTTTAACTTGATTATTCCGCATGTGCAAAATTGTCTTGCACCCGTTGAATGTGAACGTAGAGTCTATCACACCCAATCATCACATGGTGTCTCAACACGAGGAACTGTTGCAACGGTGCATACCTGGGAGAACACTTATACCTTGAAATTTATTTAAGGGGTCATCTTATAATGCTACCGCCGTACTAAGCAAAATAAGATGCATAAAAGATAAACATCACATGTAATCAAAATATGTGACATGATATGGCCATCATCATCTTGTGCTTTTGATCTCCATCTCCAAAGCATCTTCATGATCTCCATCATCACTGGCTCGACACCTTGATCTCCATCATAGTGTCGCGGTCGTCTCGCCAGCTATTGCTTCTACAACTATCGCTAATGAATAGTGATAAAGCAAAGAAATTACATGGTGTTTGCATTTCATACAATAAAGAGACAACCATAAGGCTCCTGTCGGTTGCCAGCAACTTTTACAAAACATGATCATCTCATACAATAACATATATCACATCATATCTTGACCATATCACATCACAACATGCCTTGCAAAAACAAGTTTGATGTCCTCTACTTTGTTGCTGCAAGTTTTACATGGCTGCTACGGGCTTCCAGCAAGAACCGTTCTTACCTACATATCAAAACCACAACGGTGATTTATCAAGTTTGCTATTTTAACCTTCGACAAGGACCGGCCATAGTCAAATTCAATTCAACTAAAGTAGGAGAAATAGACACCCGCCAGCCACCTTTATGCAAAACTAGTTGCATGTCTGTCGGTGGAACCAGTCTCATGAACGTGGTCATGTAAGGTTGGTCCGGGCCACTTCATCCAACAATACCGCCAAATCAAAATAAGATATTGGTGGTAAGTAGTATGACGATCACCGCCCACAACTCTTTGTGTTCTACTCCTACATATCATCTACGCATAGACCTGGCTCGGATGCCACTGTTGGGAAACATAGCATGCAATTTCAAAAAAAAAATCCTACGCTCATGCAAGATCTATCTAGGAGATGCATAGCAACGAGGGGGAGAGTGTGTCTACGTACCAACATAGATCGAAAGCGGAAGCGTTTGACAACACGGTTGAAGTAGTCGAACTTCTTCTAGCTCCGACCGATCAAGTACCGAATGTATGACACCTCCGAGTTCTGCAGACGTTCAGCTCGGTGATGTCCCTCGCCTTCTTGATGAAGGAAATATGCCCTAGAGGCAATAATAAAATTGTTATTTATGTTTCCTTATATCATTATAAATGTTTATTATTCATGCTAGAATTGTATTAACCGGAAACTTGATACATGTGTGGATACATAGGCAAAACACAGTGTCCCTAGTAAGCCTCTACTAGACTAGCTCGTTAAGCAAAGATGGTTAAGTTTCCTAATCATCGACATGTCTTGTCATTTGATGAACGGGATCACGTCATTAGGAGAATGATGTGATGGACAAGACCCCTCCGTTAGCTTAGCATAATGATCGATAAGTTTTATTCCTATTTCTTTCTTCATGACTTATACATATTCCTTTGACCATGAGATTATGCAACTCCTGAATACCAGAGGAATAGCTTGTGTGCTATGAAACGTCAGAATGTAACTGGGTGATTATAAATATGCTCTATAGGTCTCTCCGAAGGTGTTTGTTGGGTTGGCATAGATCGATATTAGGATTTGTCACTCCGAGTATCGGAGAGGTATCTCTGGGCCCTCTCGGTAATGCACATCATAATAAGCCTTGCAAGCAATGTGACTAATGAGTTAGTTACGGGATGGTGCATTACGGAACGAGTAAAGAGACTTGCCGGTAATGAGATTGAACTAGGTATGAAGATACCGACGATCGATTCTCAGGCAAGTAACATACCGATGACAAAGGGAATGACGCATGTTGTCCTTATGGTTTGACCGATAAAGATCTTCGTAGATATGTAGGAACCAATATGAGCATCCATGTTCCGCTATTGGTTATTGACCGGAGAGGTGCCTCCATCATGTCTACATACTTCTCAAACCCGTAGGGTCCGCACGCTTAATGTTCAATGACGATTTTGTATTATTTGAGTTATGTGATTTGGTGACCGAATGTTGTTCGGAGTCCCGGATGAGATCACGGATATGACGAGGATTCTCAGAATGGTCGAGAGGTAAATATTCATATATTGCACGATGATATTCGGACACCGAAAGTGTTCCGAGGGTATCGGATGCATATCGGGTCACTAGAAGGGGTTCCGGGCATACCCCGGCAACTACATAGGCCTTAATGGGCCAAGAGGGGACAGAGCCCCTAAGGGGCTGGTGCGCCCCTCCCATATGGGCTGGCCAAATTGGAGTAGAAAAGGGGAAGGAGGAAAGGAAAAGGGAGTAGGATTCCCCCTTCCCCCTCTTCCCTTCCTACTCCAAATAGGAATAGGAAAGGGGGCGAATTGGGAGGACCCCAAGTAGGATTCCTCCTACTTGGGGTGCCCCCTTGGTTGCCTCTCCTTCCCTCCAACCTATATATATGAAGGGGGCACCGCTAGAACACACACCAACAATTTTTAGCCGTGTGCGGCACCTCCTCCACAGTTTACACCTCCGGTCATATCTTTGTAGTGCTTAGGCGAAGCCCTGCACGGATCACTTCACCATCACCGTCACCATGCCGTCGTGATGACGGAACTCTCCCTCGGCACTTTGATGGATAAAGAGTTCGAGGGACGTCATCGAGCTGAACGTGTGCAGAACTCGGAGGTACCGTACGTTCAGTGCTTGATTGGTCAGAACGAGAAGAAATTCGACTACATCAACCGCATTCTCAAACGCTTCCGCTTTCAGTCTACGAGGGTACGTGGACACACTCTCCTCCTCTCGTTGCTATGCATCTCCTAGATAGATCTTGCATGATCGTAGGAATGTTTTGAAATTGCATGCTATGTTCCCTAACAGTGGTATCAGAGTCAGGTCTATGCGTAGATGATATGCACGAGTAGGACACAAAGAGTTGTGGGCGATGATAGTCATATTTCTTACCACCAACGTACTATTTTGATTCGGCGGTATTGTTGGATGAAGCGGCCCAGACCAACCTTACATGACCACGTTCATGAGACCGGTTCCACCGACAGACATGCAACTTGTTTTGCATAAAGATGGTTGGCGGGTGTCTGTTTCTCCAACTTTAGTTGAATCGAATTTCACTGTGGCTGATCCTTGTTAAAGGGTAAAACAGCAAACTTGACGAAACATTGTTGTGATTTTTGATGTGTAGATAAGAACGGTTCTTACTAGAAGCCCATAGCAGCCACGTAAAACTTGCAACAACAAAGTAGAGGATGTCTAACTTGTTTTTGCAGGGCATATTTTGATGTGATATGGTCAAGACATGATGTGATATACGTTATTGTATGAGATGGTCATGTTTTGTAAAAGTTATCGGCAACTGGCAGGAGCCTTATGGTTGTCGCTTTATTGTATGAAATGCAATCGCCATGTAATTGCTTTACTTTATCACTATGCATTAGCAATAGTTGTAGAGGCAATAGTAGGCGAGACGACAACGATGCTACGATGCAGATCAAGGAGTCAAGCCGGTGACGACGGAGATCATGACGGTGCTTTGGGATGGAGATCAAAGGCACAAGATGATGATGGCCATATCATGTCACATATTTTGATTGCATGTGATGTTTATCTTTTATGTATCTTATTTTTCTTAGTACGGCGGTAGCATTATAAGATGATCGCTTACTAAAATTTCAAGGTATAGGTGTTCTCCCTGAGTATGCATCATTGCGACAGTTCATCGTCCTGAGACACCACGTGGTGATCAGGTGTGATAAGCTCTATGTTCACATACAACGTGTGCAAGATAGTTTTGCACATGCAGAATACTCGGGTTAAACTTGACGAGCCTAGCATGTACAGACATGGCCTCGGAACACTGGAGACCGAAAGGTCAAACGTGAATCATATAGTAGATATGATCAACATAGAGATGTTCACCATTGAAGACTACTCCATCTCACGTGATGATCGGACATGGTTTAGTTGATTTGGATCACGTGATCATTTAGATGACTCGAGGGATGTCTATCGAAGTGGGAGTTCTTAAGTAATATGATTAATTGAACTTAAGTTATCATGAACTTAGTCTTGATAGTATTTGCATATCTATGTTATAGATCAATAGCTCGTGTATAGCTCCCTGTTTTATTTTTGATATGTTCCTAGAGAAAACTAATTTGAAATATTATAGTAGCAATGATGCGGACTGGGTTTGTGATCTGAGGATTATCCGCATTGCTGCATAGAAGAATTATGTCCCTGATACACCACTAGGTGACAGAACTATTGCAGGAGCAGATACAGACGTTATGAATGTTTGACAAGCTCGGTATGATGACTACTTGATAGTTTAGTGCACCATGCTTTACGGCTTAGAACCGGGACTTAAAAATGTTTTGAATGCCATGGAGCATATGAAATGTTCCAAGAGCTGAAAATGATATTTCAGACTCATGCCTGTTTTAAGAGGTATGAGACCTCTGACAAGTACTTTGCCTACAAGATGGAGGAGAATGGCTCAGCCAGTGAGCATGTACTCAGAATGTCTGGGTAGTACAATCGCTTGAATCAAGTGGGAGTTAATCTTCCACATAAAGATAGTGATTGACAGAGTTCTCTAGTCACTATCACCAAGCTACTAGAACTTCATGCTAAACTATAATATGCAAGGGATGACGAAAACGATTCTCGAGTTCTTCGTGATTCTGAGATCGGTGAAGGTAGAAATCAGGAAAAAGCATCAAGTGTTGATGGTTGACAAGACCACTAGTTTCAAGAAAAAGGGCAAAGGAAAAGAAAGGGAACTTCAAGAAGAATGACAAGCAAGTTGCCAATCCCGTGAAGAAGCCTAAAGCTAGACCTAAGCCTGAAACTGAGTGCTTCTACTGCAAAGGGAATGCTCACTGGAAGCGGAACTACCCCAAATACTTGGCGGGTAAAAAGGATGGCAAAGTGAACAAAGGTATATTTGATATGCATGTTATTGATGTGTATTTTACTAATGTTCATAGTAACCCCAGGGTATTTGATATTGGTTCAGTTGCTAAGATTAGTAACTCGAAATAGGAGTTGTAGAATGAACAGAGACTAGTTAAGTGTGAGGTGACTATGTTTGTTGGAAGTGATTCCAAGGTTGATAAGATCACCATCGCACACTCCCTCTACCTTTGGGATTAGTGTTGGACCTAAATAAATGTTCTTTGGTGTTTGCGTTGAGCATGAATATGATTGGATCATGTTTATTGCGATACGGTTATTCATTTAAGTTAGAGAATAATTGTTGTTCTGTTTACATGAATAAAACCTTCTATGGTCACACACCCAATGTAAATGGTTTATTGAATCTCGATTGTAGTGATACACATATTCATAACATTGATGCCAAAAGTTGCAAAGTTGATAATGATAGTGCAACATATTTGTGGCACTGCCGTTTAGGTCATATTAGTGTAAAGTGCATGAAGAAACTCCATTCTGACGGGATTTTGGAATCACTTGATTATGAATTATTTGATACTTGTGAACCATGCCTCATAGTAAGATGACTAGAACTCCGTTCTGCGGAACAATGGAGCGAGCCAATGACTTATTGGAAATAATACATACCGATGTTTGTGGTCCGATGAGTGTTGAGGCATGTGGCGGGTATCGTTATTTTCTGACCTTCACAGATGATTTGAGCAGATATGGGTATATCTACTTGATGAAACACAAGTCTGAAAGATTTGAAAAGTTCAAACAATATCATAGTGAAGTGGAGAATCATCGTAACAAGAAAATAAAGTTTCTACGATCTGATCGTGAAGGCAAATATTTGAGTTACGAGTTTGGCCTTCATTTAAAACAATGTGGAATATTTTTACAACTCATGCCACCTATAACACCATAGCGTAATGGTGTGTCCGAACATCGTAACCGTACTTTATTTGATATGGTGCGATCTATGATGTCTCTTACCGATTTACCACTATCGTTTTGGGGTTATGCATTACAGATAGCTGCATTCACATTAAATAGGGCACCATCTAAATCTGTTGAGATGACACGTTGAAACCAAAGCTGTCGTTTCTTAAAGTTTGGGGTTGCGATGCTTATGTGAAAAAACTTCAACCTGATAAGCTCGAACCCAAATCGAAGAAGTGCGTCTTCATAGGATACCCAAAAGAAACTATTGGGTAAACCTTCTATCACAGATCCGAAGACAAGATATTTGTTGCTAAGAATGGATCCTTTCTAGAGAAGGTGTTTCTCTTGAAAGAAGTGAGTGGGAGGAAAGTAGAACTTGATGAGGTAATCATACCTCCTCTTGAATTGGAAAGTAGCTCATCACAGAAAACGGTTCCCGTGATGCCTACACCAATTAGTGAGGAAGCCAATGATGATGATCATAAAACTTCAGATCAAGTTACTACCGAACCTCGTAGGTCAACCAGAGTACGTTCCGCACTAGAGTGGTACGGTAATCCTGTTCTGGAAGTCATGTTACTAGACCATGACGAACCTACGAACTACGAGGAAGAGATGATGAGCCCAGATCTTACAAAATGGCTTGAGGCCATGAAATTTGAGATAGGATCCATGTATGAGAACAAAGTATGGACTTTGGTTGACTTGCCCGATGATCTGCAAGCCATAGAGAATAAATGGATCTTCAAGAAGAAGACTGACGTTGTTGGTAATGTTACTACCTACAAAGCTCGAATTGTTGTGAAAGGTTTTTGACAAGTTCAAGGAGTTGACTACGATGAGACTTTGTCACCCGTAGTGATGCTTAAGTGTGTCTGAATCATGTTAGCAATTGCCGCATTTTATGATTATGAAATCTGGCAAATGGACGTCAAAATTGCATTCCTTAATGGATTTCTCAAAGAAGAGTTGTATATGATGGAACCAGAAGGTTTTGTCGAACCTAAAGGTGCTAACAAAGTGTGCAAGCTCCAACAATCCATTTATGGAGTAGTGCAAGCGTCTCGGAGTTGGAATATACACTTTGATAGTGTGATCAAAGCATATGGTTTTATACAGACTTTTGGAGAAGCCTGTATTTACAAGAAAGTGAGTAGGAGCTTGATACGTCTCCGTCATATCTATAATTTTTGATTGTTCCATGCCAATATTATACAACTTTCATATACTTTTGGCAACTTTTTATACTATTTTTTGGGACTAACATATTGATCCAATGCCCAGTGCCAGTTCCTGTTTGTTGCATGTTTTTTGTTTCGAAGTAAATCCATATCAAACGGAGTCCAAACGGAATAAAAACTGACGGAGATTTTTTTGGAATGTATGTGATTTTTGAAGAAGAATCAACGCGAGACGATGCCCGAGGGGCCACAAGGCAGGGGGCGCGCCCTAGGAGGTCAGGCGCGCCCTGGGCCCTCGTGGCCACCCCGTAAGGCGGTTGATGCCCTTCTTTCGCCAAAAGAAAGCTAATATCCAGATAGAGATCGTGTTGAAATTTCAGCCCAATCGGAGTTACGGATCTCCGAGAATATAAGAAATGGTGAAAGGGCGGAATCCCAGAACGCAGAAACAGAGAGAGACGGAGAGACAGATCAAATCTCGGAGGGGCTCTCACCCCTCCGCCTCTATGGAGGCCATGGACCAGAGGGGAAGCCCTTCTCCCACCTAGGGAGAAGGTCAAGGAAGAAGAAGAAGAAGGGGGGCTCTCTCCCCCTCTCTCCCGGTGGCGTCGAAACACCGCCGGGGCCATCATCATCATCATCGCGATCTTCACTAACACCTATGCTATCTCCACCAACATCTCCATCACCTTCCCCCCTCTATCTACAGCGGTCCACTCTCCCGCAACCCATTGTACCCTCTACTTGAACATGGTGCTTTATGCTTCATATTATTATTCAATGATGTGTTGCCATCCTATGATGTCTGAGTAGATTTTCGTTGTCCTATCGGTGGTTGATGAATTACTATGATTGATTTAATTTGCTTGTGGTTATGTTGTTGTCCTTTGGTGTCCATCATATGAGCGCGTGCATGGATCACACCATAGGGTTAGTTGTATGTTGATAGGACTATGTATTGGAGGGCAAGAGTGACAGAAGCTTCAACCTAGCATAGAAATTGATGAATACGGGATTGAAGGGGGACCAATATATCTTAATGCTATGGTTGGGTTTTACCTTAATGAACGTTAGTAGTTGCGGATGCTTGCTAATAGTTCCAATCATAAGTGCATAGAATTCCAAGTCAGGGATGACATGCTAGCAGTGGCCTCTCCCACATAAAACTTGATATCGGTCTAGTAACGTAGTCAATTGCTTAGGGACAATTTCGCAACTCCTACCACCACCTTTCCACACTCTCTATACTAACTTTATTGTTTCTTTATCTAAACAGCACCTACTTTTTATTTACGCGCTCTTTATTATCTTGCAAACCTATCCAAAAACACCTACAAAGTACTTCTAGTTTCATACTTGTTCTAGGTAAAGTGAACGTTAAGCGTGCGTAGAGTTGTATCGGTGGTCGATAGAACTTGAGGGAATATTTGTTCTACCTTTAGCTCCTCGTTGGGTTCGACACTCTTACTTATCGAAAGAGGCTACAATTGATCCCCTATACTTGTGGGTTATCAAGACCTTTTTCTGGCACCGTTGCCGGGGAGCAATAGCGTGGGGTGAATATTCTCGTGTGTGCTTGTTTGGTTTATCGCTAAGTAATTTTTATTTGCTGTTCTAAGTTGTTTTCTATCTTTATTTATGGGTAGGAAATTCAAAATACCAAAAAACAAGTTGTACCTACTACACCAATGGTTGAAGAACCACTCAAAATCTATCACACTCCTGAAGCTTTTTACTTGGATCATCTTCGATCCCTATGTGCTCGTGTTGAAACCCCAACTAGCTTAGTTGAGGGCAAATCTTTAGATGAGCATGCTTGTTATGTGTGACACCGCTTATCACAAAAAGGGAAACTTTTACTGGATCAAATTCATCATTTGCAATGTTATGCTTGGAATTTATGTGAAATATATGATTTTACTTGTTGTTCTGAAGACCCTAAGAAACACCTTCCCTACCAATGTGAGTTTAGTGATAATGGAATCGTATCTTCGTATGCTAAGGCTGTTTATAATTACTATGATGTTCAACAAATTGAAGAATTTGTTGCTTTTAAGGGTGCTTATGAAATTGCTTCTTTGATTGGAAAGTATGATGCTACTCTTTACAAATCTAATTTTTTTGCCATACTTAAATATTGTTATGATAATTATGCTTCTAATGCCTATGTTAAATCATATATTGAGGACTCCTCCGTTGTCCAAGAAGAGACTAATATTTTGCATGAGTCTATGGAAGAAGAAATTGATGAAACTATGAGCTCATTGGATGAAATAGATGAGGAGGAGAGCGAAGAATAAAAGGAGGAAGAGCGGATTGATCACCCATGCCCACCTTCTAATGAGAGTAACTCTTTATCTCATACAATGTTTAATTTTCCTTCGTGCTTACCGAAGGATGAATGCTATGATGATTGTTATGATCCCGTTGATTCTCTTGAAATATCCTTTTTTGATGATGCTTGCTATGCTTCTGGCCAAGATGCCAATATGAATTATGCTTGTGGAGATGAACTTTCTATAGTTCCTTATGCTAAACATGAAATTGTTGCTATTGCACCCACGCATGATAGTCCTATTATCTTTTTGAATTCTCCCGACTACACTATACCGGAGAAGTTTGCTCTTGTTAAGGATTATATTGATGGGTTGCGTTTTACTACTACACATGATGATTTTGATAGATATAATATGCATGTGCTTGCTTCTCCTACTTGCAATTATTATGAGAGAGGAACTATATCTCCACCTCTCTATGTTTCCAACATGATAAAATTGCAAGAAACTGCTTATACTATGCATTGGCCTTTACTTTGTGTGCATGAATTGTTCTTTTATGACATGTCGATGCATAGGAAGAGAGTTAGACTTCGTTGTTGCATGATATATGTTACCTTGTTCTCACTAGTAAATGCCAAATCATTGCTAATTCAAATTGGCTTTGATATACCTTGGGATCCGGGTGGATCCATTACTTGAGCACGCTTAATGGCTTTAAAGAAAGCGCTTCCAGGGAAACAACCCGGAAGTTTTAGAGAGTCATTTATTTCTGTTGTGTGCTTTTATAAGGTTCAAAAATAAAAATAATGTGCCAAGGTTTGCCTTTAGGATGTTTTAGATTACTTTTCGGTTTGTGCGGTGCAGGACAGAAACTTTGGCTGTAGTGCGCGGTTTTACATTTTTGCTGGAATGTCAAACGGTTCTGAAACTTTTTGCACTGTATTTCTATATAAATTGTTTATTTGTCCTAATTTTGGTAGAATTTTTGGAGTATCAGATGTTGGGGAACGTAGCAGAATTTTAAAATTTCCTACGCATCACCAAGATCAATCTATGGAGTCATCTAGCAATGAGGGAGAGAGGAGTGCATCTACATACCCTTGTAGATCACGAGCGGAAGCGTTCAAGAGAACGGGTTGATGGAGTCATACTCGTCGTGATCCAAATCACCGAAGATCCTAGCGCCGAACGGACGGCACCTCCGCGTTCAACACACGTACGGAGCGAGGACGTCTCCCGCGCCTTGATCCAGCAAGGAGGAGGGAGAGGTTGAGGAAGAGGGCTCCAACAGCAGCACGACGGCGTGGTGGTGGTGAAGCTGCAGTACTCTGGCAGGGCTTTGCCAAGCTCTTATGGAGGAGGAGAGGTGTTGGGGAGGGGAGGGGCTGCGCCTTGGATGTTGTATGCAGCCCTCCCCTCATCCCTCAATTTATAGGGGAAGGGGGAAGGGGGCCAGCCCACTCTAGATGAGATCTAGAGGGGGCGGCGGCCAAGGGGAGGGGGGCTTGCCCCCCAAGCAAGGGGGCGCTCCCCCTTAGGGTTTCCCCCAAACCCTAGGCGCATGGGCCCTAGGGGGGTGTGGCGCCCCAGCCCACTTGGGCTGGTTCCCTTCTCCATACAGCCCATAAGGCCCTCCGGAAGAGGTGGCCCCTCCCGGTGGACCCCCAGAACCCCTCCGGTGGCCCCGGTACAATACCGATATGCCCCCGAACCTTTCCAGTGACCGTATGACAACTTCCTACATATAAATCTTTACCTCCGGACCATTCCAGAACTCCCCGTGACGTCCGGGATCTCATCCGGGACTCCGAACAACATTCGGTAATCACATACAAGTCTTCCTAACAACCCTAGCGTCACCGAACCTTAAGTGTGTAGACCCTACGGGTTCGGGAGACATGCAGACATGACCGAGACGACTCTCCGGTCAATAACCAACAACGGGATCTGGATACCCATGTTGGCTCCCACATGCTCCACGATGATCTCATCGAATGAACCACGATGTCGAGGATTCAATCAATCCGTATACAATTCCCTTTGTCAATCGGTACGTTACTTGCCCGAGACTCGATCGTCGGTATCCCAATACCTTGTTCAGTCACGTTACCGGCAAGTCACTTTACTCGTACCGTAATGCATGATCCCGTGATCAACCAATTGATCACATTGAGCTCATTATGATGATGCATTACTGAGTGGGCCCAGAGACACCTCTCCGTCATACGGAGTGACAAATCCCAGTCTCGATTCGTGCCAACCCAATAGACACTTTCGGAGATACCTGTAATGTACCTTTATAGTCACCCAGTTACGTTGTGACGTTTGGCACACCCAAGGCACTCCTACGGTGTCCGGGAGTTGCACAATCTCATGGTCTAAGGAAATGATACTTGACATTCAGAAAAGCTACACCAAACGAACTACACGATCTTTGAGCTATGCTTACGATTGGGTCTTGTCCATCACATCATTCTCCTAATGATGTGATCCCGTTATCAATGACATCCAATGTCCATAGTCAGGAAACCATGACTATCTTTTGATCAACGAGCTAGTCAACTAGAGGCTCACTAGGGACGTGTTGTGGTCTATGTATTCACACATGTATTACAATTTCCGGATAACACAATTATAGCATGAACAATAGACAATTATCATGAACAAAGAAATATAATAATAACCATTTTATTATTGCCTCTAGGGCATATTTCCAACAGTCTCCCACTTGCACTAGAGTCAATATTCTAGTTACATTGTGATGAATCGAACACCCATGCAGTTCTGGTGTTGATCATGTTTTGCTCTAGGGAGAGGTTTAGTCAACGGATCTGCTACATTCAGATCCGTATGTACTTTACAAATCTCTATGTCTCCATTTTGAACACTTTCACGAATGGAGTTGAAGCGACGCTTGATATGCCTGGTCTTCCTGTGAAACCTGGGCTCCTTGGCAAGGGCAATAGCTCCAGTGTTGTCACAGAAGAGAGTCATCGGGCCCGACGCATTGGGTATGACTCCTAGGTCGGTAATGAACTCCTTCACCCAGACTGCTTCTTGTGCTGCCTCCGAGGCTGCCATGTACTCCGCTTCACATGTAGATCCCGCCACAACGCTTTGCTTGCAACTGCACCAGCTTACTGCCCCACCATTCAAAATATACACGTATCCGGTTTGTGACTTAGAGTCATCCAGATCTGTGTCGAAGCTAGCATCAACGTAACCCTTTACGACGAGCTCTTCGTCACCTCCATAAACGAGAAACATTTCCTTGGTCCTTTTCAGGTACTTCAGGATATTCTTGACCGTTGTCTAGTGTTCCATGCCGGGATTACTTTGGTACCTTCCTACCAAACTTACGGCAAGGTTTACATCAGGTCTGGTACACAGCATAGCATACATGATAGACCCTATGGCCGAGGCATAGGGGACGAGACTCATCTTTTCTCTATCTTCTGCCATGGTCGGGCACTGAGCCGTGCTCAATCTCGTACCTTGCAATACAGGCAAGAACCCCTTCTTTGACTGATCCATTTTGAACTTCTTCAATATCTTGTCAAGGTACGTACTCTGTGAAAGACCAATGAGGCGTCTCGATCTATCTCTATAGATCTTGATGCCTAATATATAAGCAGCTTCTCCAAGGTCCTTCATTGAAAAACACTTGTTCAAGTAGGCCTTTATGCTTTCCAAGAATTCTATATCATTTCCCATCAACAGTATGTCATCCACATACAATATAAGAAATGCTACAGAGCTCCCACTCACTTTCTTGTAAATGCAGGCTTCTCCATAAGTCTGCATAAACCCAAACGCTTTGATCATCTCATCAAAATGAATTTTCCAACTCCGAGATGCTTGCACCAGCCCATAAATCGAGCGTTGGAGCTTGCACACCTTGTCAGCATTCTTAGGATCGACAAAACCTTCCGGCTGCATCATATACAATTCTTCCTTAAGGAAACCATTAAGGAATTCTGTTTTGACGTCCATTTGCCATATCTCATAATCATAGAATGCGGCAATTGCTAACATGATTCGGACGGACTTCAGCTTCGCTACGGGTGAGAAAGTCTCATCGTAGTCAACCCCTTGAACTTGTCGATAACCCTTAGCGACAAGTCGAGCTTTATAGATGGTCACATTACCATCTGCATCTGTCTTCTTCTTAAAGATCCATTTATTTTCTATGGCTCGCCGATCATCGGGCAAGTCAGTAAAAGTCCATACTTAGTTTTCATACATGGATCCTATCTCGGATTTCATGGCTTCCAGCCATTTGTCGGAATCCGAGCCCGCCATCGCTTCTTCATAGTTCGAAGGTTCACCGTTGTCTAACAACATGATTTCCAAGACAGGGTTGCCGTACCACTCTGGTGCGGAACGTGTCCTTGTGGACCTACGAAGTTCAGTAGCAACTTGATCTGAAGTTTCATGATCATCATCATCAACTTCCTCTCTAGTCGGTGCAGGCACCTCAGGAACATTTTCTTGAGCTGCACCACTTACCGGTTCAAGAGGCAATACTTCATCAAGTTCTACTTTCCTCCCACTTATTTCTTTCGAGAGAAACTCTTTCTCTAGAAAGGACCCATTCTTGGCAACAAAGATATTGCCTTCGGATCTGAGGTAGAAGGTATACCCAACAGTTTCTTTAGGGTATCCTATGAAGATGCATTTTTCCGATTTGGTTTGAGCTTTTCAGGTTGAAGTTTCTTGACATAAGCATCGCACCCCCAAACTTTTAGAAACGACATCTTAGGTTTCTTCCCAAACCATAATTCATACGGTGTCGTCTCAACGGATTTCGACGGAGCCCTATTTAAAGTGAATGCGGCAGTCTCTAAAGCATAGCAAAATGACAGTGGTAAATCAGTAAGAGACATCATAGATCGCACCATATCTAATAGAGTGCGATTATGACGTTCAGACACACCATTACGCTAAGGTGTTCCAGGCGGCGTGAGTTGTGAAACTATTCCACATTTTCTTAAGTGTGTGCCAAATTCGTGACTCAGGTATTCTCCCCCACGATCTGATCGCAAGAACTTGATTTTCCTGTCACGTTGATTCTCAACCTCACTCTGAAATTCCTTGAACTTTTCAAAGGTCTCAGACTTGTGTTTCATTAAGTAGACATACCCATATCTACTCAAGTCATCAGTGAGGGTGAGAACATAACGATAGCCACCGCGAGCCTCAACACTCATTGGACCGCACACATCAGTATGTATGATTTCCAATAAGTTGGTTGCTCGCTCCATTGTTCCTGAGAACGGAGTCTTGGTCATTTTACCCATGAGGCATGGTTCGCACGTGTCAAATGATTCATAATCAAGAGACTCTAAAAGTCCATCTGCATGGAGCTTCTTCATGCGTTTGACACCTATGTGACCAAGGCGGCAGTGCCACAAGTATGTGGGACTATCATTATCAACCTTACATCTTTTGGTATTCACACTATGAGTATGTGTAGCATTACGCTCGAGATTCATTAAGAATAAACCATTCACCATCGGAGCATGACCATAAAACATATCTCTCATATAAATAGAACAACCATTATTCTCGGATTTAAATGAGTAGCCATCTCGAATTAAACAAGATCCTGATACAATGTTCATGCTCAAAGCTAGCACTAAATAACAATTATTGAGGTTTAAAACTAACCCCGTAGGTAAATGTAGAGGTAGCGTGCCGACAGCGATCACATCGACCTTGGAACCATTCCCGACACGCATCGTCACCTCGTCCTTCGCCAGTCTCCGTTTATTCCGCAGCTCCTGCTTCGAGTTACAAATGTGAGCAACCGCACCGGTATCAAATACCCAGGAGCTACTACGAGTACTGGTAAGGTACACATCAATT
The DNA here is from genome assembly GCF_003073215.2 of Triticum urartu. NCBI lineage: Eukaryota > Viridiplantae > Streptophyta > Magnoliopsida > Poales > Poaceae > Triticum > Triticum urartu. The sequence continues at coordinate 537,331,546 of NC_053023.1, read as the reverse complement.
ACATGTATATCACATATACCTTTTGTGTTGTCGGCCTTCTTGTCCGCTAAGTATTTGGGGCAGTTCTGCTTCCAGTGACCACTTCCCTTGCAATAAAAACACTCAGTCTCGGGCTTGGGTCCATTCTTTGGCTTCTTCCCGGCAGCTTGCTTACCGGGCGTGGCAACTCCCTTGCCGTCCTTCTTGAAGTTCTTCTTACCCTTGCCTTTCTTGAACTTAGTGGTTTTATTCACCATCAACACTTGATGTTCCTTTTTGACTTCTACCTCTGCTGATTTTAGCATTGAATATACCTCAGGAATGGTCTTTTCCATCCCCTGCATATTGAAGTTCATCACAAAGCTCTTGTAGCTCGGTGGAAGCGACTGAAGGATTCTGTCAATGACCGCGTCATCCGGGAGATTAACTCCCAGCTGAGTCAAGCGGTTATGCAACCCAGACATTTTGAGTATGTCCTCACTGACAGAACTATTTTCCTCCATCTTACAGCTGAAAAACTTGTCGGAGACTTCATATCTCTCGACCCAGGCATGAGCTTGAAAAACCATTTTCAGCTCTTCGAACATCTCATATGCTCCGTGTCTCTCAAAACGCTTTTGGAGCCCCGGTTCTAAGCTGTAAAGCATGCCGCACTGAACGAGGGAGTAATAATCAGCACGTGTCTGCCAAGCGTTCATAACGTCTTGGTTCTGTGGGACGGGTGCGTCACCTAGCGGTGCTTCTAGGACATAATCTTTCTTGGCAGCTATGAGGATGATCCTCAGGTTCCGGAACCAGTCCGTATAGTTGCTGCCATCGTCTTTCAGCTAGGTTTTCTCTAGGAACGCGTTGAAGTTGAGGACAACGTGGGCCATTTGATCTACAAGACATATTGTAAAGATTTAGACTAAGTTCGTGATAATTAAGTTCATCTAATCAAATTATTCAATGAACTCCCACTCAGATAGACATCCCTCCAGTCATCTAAGTATAACATGATCCGAGTTAACTAGGTCGTGTCCGATCATCACGTGAGACGGACCAGTCAACATCGGTGAACATCTTCATGTTGATCGTATCTTCTATACGACTCATGCTCGACCTTTCGGTCTTCTGTGTTCCGAGGCCATGTCTGTACATGCTAGGCTCGTCAAGTCAACCTAAGTGTATTGCATGTGTAAATCTGGCTTACACCTGTTGTATTCGAACATTGGAATCTATCACACCCGATCATCACGTGGTGCTTCGAAACAACAAACCTTCGCAACGGTGCACAGTTAGGGGGGACACTTTCTTGAAATTATTACGAGGGATCATCTTATTTAAGCTACCGTCGTTCTAAGCAAATAAGATGTAAAACATGATAAACATCACATGCAATCAAATAGTGACATGATATGGCCATTATCATTTGCTCCTTTTGATCTCCATCTTCGGGGCTCCATGATCATCGTTGTCACCGGCATGACACCATGATCTCCATCATCATGATCTCCATCATCGTGGCTTCTTGAAGTTGTCTCGTCATCTATTACTTCTACTACTATGGCTAACGCTTTAGCAATAAAGTAAAGTAATTACATGACGTTTATGTTGACACGCAGGTCATAAATAAATAAAGACAACTCCTATGGCTCCTGCCGGTTGTCATACTCATCGACATGCAAGTCGTGATTCCTATTACAAGAACATGATCATCTCACACATCACATATATCATTCATCACATCCTTTGGCCATATCACATCACAAAACACTTTCTACAAAAACAAGTTAGACGTCCTCTAATTGTTGTTGCAAGTTTTTACGTGGCTGCTATAGGATTCTAGCAAGAACGTTTCTTACCTACGCCAAAACCACAACGTGAATTGCCAATTTCTATTTACCCTTCATAAGGACCCTCTTCATCGAATCCGATCCGACTAAAGTGGGAGAGACAGACACCCGCCAGCCACCTTATGCAACTAGTGCATGTCAGTCGGTGGAACCGGTCTCACATAAGCGTACGTGTAAGGTTGGTCCGGGCCGCTTCATCCCACAATGCTGCCGAATCAAGATAAGACTAGTACGGGCAAGATAATTGACAATATCGACGCCCACAACTGCTTTATGTTCTACTCGTGCATAGTAACTACGCATAGACCTAGCTCTGATACCACTGTTGGGGAATGTAGCAGAATTTTAAAATTTTCTACGCATCACCAAGATCAATCTATGGAGTCATCTAGCAACGAGGGAGAGAGGAGTGCATCTACATACCCTTGTAGATCACGATCGGAAGCGTTCAAAAGAACGGGTTGATGGAGTCGTACTTGTCGTGATCCAAATCACCGAAGATCCTAGCGCCGAACGGACGGCACCTCCGCGTTCAACACACGTACGGAGCGAGGACGTCTCCTGCGCCTTGATCCAGCAAGGAGGAGGGAGAGGTTGAGGAAGAGGGCTCCAACAGCAGCACGACGGCGTGGTGGTGGTGAAGCTGCAGTACTCTGGCAGGGCTTCGCCAAGCTCTTATGGAGGACGAGAGGTGTTGGGGAGGGGAGGGGCTGCGCCTTGGATGTTGTATGCAGCCCTCCCCTCATCCCTCTATTTATAGGGGAAGGGGGAAGGGGGCCAGCCCACTCTAGATGAGATCTAGAGGGGGGCGGCGGCCAAGGGGAGGGGGCTTGCCCCCCAAGCAAGGGGGCGCCCCCCCTTAGGGTTTCCCCCAAACCCTAGGCGCATGGGCCCTAGAGGGGTGTGGCGCCCCAGCCCACTTGGGCTGGTTCCCTTCTCCATACAGCCCATAAGGCCCTCCGGAAGAGGTGGCCCCTCCCAGTGGACCCCCGGAACCCCTCCGGTGGCCCCGGTACAATACCGATATGCCCCCGAACCTTTCCGGTGACCGTATGACAACTTCCTACATATAAATATTTACCTCCGGACCATTCTGGAACTCCCCGTGACGTCCGGGATCTCATCCGGGACTCCGAACAACATTCGGTAATCTCATACAGGTCTTCCTAACAACCCTAGCGTCACCGAACCTTAAGTGTGTAGACCCTACGGGTTCGGGAGACATGCAGACATGACCGAGACGACTCTCCGGTCAATAACCAACAGCGGGATCTGGATACCCATGTTGGCTCCCACATGCTCCACGATGATCTCATCGGATGAACCACGATGTCGAGGATTCAATCAATCCGTATACAATTCCCTTTGTCAATCGGTACGTTACTTGCCCGAGACTCGATCGTCGGTATCCCAATACCTTGTTCAGTCGCGTTACCGGCAAGTCACTTTACTCGTACCGTAATGCATGATCCCGTGATCAACCACTTGATCACATTGAGCTCATTATGATGATGCATTACTGAGTGGGCCCAAAGATACCTCTCTGTCGTACGGAGTGACAAATCCCAGTCTCGATTTGTGCCAACCCAACAGACACTTTCGTAGATACCTGTAATGTACCTTTATAGTCACCCAGTTACGTTGTGACGTTTGGCACACCCAAGGCACTCCTACGGTGTCCGGGAGTTGCACAATCTCATGGTCTAAGGAAATGATACTTGACATTCAGAAAAGCTACACCAAACGAACTACACGATCTTTGAGCTATGCTTAGGATTGGGTCTTGTCCATCACATCATTCTCCTAATGATGTGATCCCGTTATCAATGACATCCAATGTCCATAGTCAGGAAACCATGACTATCTTTTGATCAACGAGCTAGTCAACTAGAGGCTCACTAGGGACGTGTTGTGGTCTATGTATTCACACATGTATTACGATTTCCGATAACACAATTATAGCATGAACAATAGACAATTATCATGAACAAAGAAATATAATAATAACCATTTTATTATTGCCTCTAGGGCATATTTCCAACATCATAGGTATGGTGAATGTTCAGATTACTACAGACTGTCCTGTTTAAGACAGATTCTGTTTTTGATGCATAGTTTGCTTGTTTTGATGAAACTATCGATTTATATCAGTGGATTAAGGCATGGAAAAGTTATATTACAGTAGCTAAAATGCAAAAACAAAATATGAATTGGTTTGCAACCGTACTTAGAGTATTGATTTTCTTTATTATACTAACGGATCTTACCGAGTTTTCTATTGAGTTTTGTGTGGATGAAGTGTTCGAAGATCGAGGAGGTCTCGATGTGAGAAGAAGGAAGAGAGGCAAGAGCTCAATTTTGGGGATGCCCGAGGCACCCCAAGTAAATATTCAAGGAGACTCAAGCGTCTAAGCTTGGGGATGCCCCGGAAGGCATCCCATCTTTCTTCAACAAGTATCGGTATGTTTTCGGATTCGTTTCGTTCATGCGATATGTGCAATCTTGGAGCGTCTTTTGCATTTAGTTTTCATTTTTATTTTATGCACCATGCTGGTATGAGATAGTCCTTGGTTGATTTATAGAATGCTCATTGCACTTCACTTAAATCTTTTGAGTATGACTTTATAGAATGCTTCATGTGCTTCGCTTATATCATTTGAAGTTTGGATTGCCTGTTTCTCTTCACATAGAAAACCGCCATTTGTAGAATGCTCTTTTGCTTAACTTATATTTTTTAGAGCGTGGGCATATCTTTTGTAGAAATAATTAAACTCTCTTTCTTCACTTATATCTATTTAGAGAGTTGACAGGAATTGGTCATTCACATGGTTAGTCATAAAATCCTACATAAAACTTGTAGATCACTAAATATGATATGTTTGATTGCTTGCAATAGTTTTGCGATATAAAGGTGGCGATATTAGAGTCGTGCTAGTTGAGTAATTGTGAAATTGAGAAATACTTGTGTTGAGGTTTGCAAGTCCCGTAGCATGCACGTATGGTGAACCGCTATGTAACGAAGTTGGAGCATGAGGTATTTATTGATTGTCTTCCTTATGAGTGGCGGTCGGGGACGAGCGATGGTCTTTTCCTACCAATCTATCCCCCTAGGGGCATGAGTAGTAGTGCTTTGCTTCGAGGGCTAATAAACTTTTGCAATAAGTATATGAGTTCTTTACGACTAATGTGAGTCCATGGATTATACGCACTCTCACCCTTCCATCATTGCTAGCCTCTTCGGTACCGTGCATTGCCCTTTCTCACCTCGAGAGTTGGTGAAACTTCACCGGTGCATCCAAACCTCGTGATACGATACGCTCTATCACACATAAACCTCCTTATATCTTCCTCAAAACAACCACCATACCCACCTATCATGGCATTTCCATAGCCATTCCGAGATATATTGCCATGCAACTTCCATCATCATCATCATATACATGACTTGAGCATTTATTGTCATATTGCTTTGCATGATCGTAAGATAGCTAGCATGATGTTTTCATGGCTTGTCCATTTTTTGATGTCATTGCTACGCTAGATCATTGCACATCCCGGTACACCGCCAGAGGCATTCATATAGAGTCATATCTTCGTTCTAGTATCGAGTTGTAAGTAAATAAAAGTGTGATGATCATCATTATTAGAGCATTGTCCCGGTGAGGAAAGGATGATGGAGACTATGATTCCCCCACAAGTCGGGATAAGACTCCAGACGAAAAAAAAGAGAAAGGCCAAAAAAAGAGAAGGCCCAAAAAATGAGAGAAAAAGAGAGAAGAGGCAATGTTACTATCCTTTTACCACACTTGTGCTTCAGAGTAGCACCATGTTCTTCATATAGAGAGTCTCTTGAGTTATCACTTTTATATACTAGTGGGAATTTTCATTATAGAACTTGTCTTGTATATTCCGATGATGGGCTTCCTCAAATGCCCGAGGTCTTCATGAGCAAGCAAGTTGGATGCACACCCACTTAGTTTCCAGTTTGAGCTTTCATACACTTATAGCTCTTAGTGCATCCGTTGCATGGCAATCCCTACTCCTCACATTGACATCAATTGACGGGCATCTCCATAGCCCGTTGATTTGCCGCGTCGATGTGAGACCTTCTCCTTTTTTGTCTTCTCCACACAACCTCAATCATCATATTCTATTCCACCCATAGTGCTATGTCCATGGCTTGCGCTCATGTATTGTATGAGGGTTGAAAAGGCTAAAGCGCGTTAAAAAGTATGAACCAATTGCTCGGCTTGTCATCGGGGTTGTACATGATTTGAATGTTTTGTGTGGTGAAGATGGATCATAGCCTGACTGTATGATTTTGTAGGGATGAGCTTTCTTTGGCTATGTTATTTTGATAAGACATAATTGCTTGGTTAGTATGCTTGAAGTATTATTGTCTTAATGTCAAATGATAGACTATTTCTTTGAATCACTCGTGTCTTAATATTCATGCCATGCTTAGATTATGTGATCAAGATTATGCTAGGTAGCATTCCACATCAAAAATTATCTTTTTTATATTTACCTACTCGAGGACGAGCAGGAATTAAGCTTGCGGATGTTGATATGTCTCCGTCGTATCTATAATTTTTGATTGTTCCATGCCAATATTATACAACTTTCATATACTTTTGGCAACTTTTTATACTATTTTTTGGGACTAACATATTGATCCAGTGCCCAGTGCCAGTTCCTGTTTGTTGCATGTTTTTTGTTTCACAGTAAATCCATATCAAACGGAGTCCAAACGGAATAAAAACTGACGGAGATTTTTTTGGAATATATGTGATTTTGGAAGAAGAATCAACGCGAGACGATGCCCGAGGGGCCACAAGGCGGGGGGCGCGCCCCAGGGGGTCAAGCGCGCCCTGGGCCCTCGTGGCCACCCCGTAAGGCGGTTGATGCCCTTCTTTCGCCGAAAGAAAGCTAATATCCGGATATAGATCGTGTTGAAATTTCAGCCCAATCGGAGTTACGGAGTCTCCGAGAATATAAGAAACGGTGAAAGGGCAGAATCCCAGAACGCGGAAACAGAGAGAGACAGAGAGATAGATCAAATCTCGGAGGGGCTCTCGCCCCTCCGCCTCTATGGAGGCCATGGACCAGAGGGGAAACCCTTCTCCCACCTAGGGAGAAGGTCAAGGAAGAAGAAGAAGGGGGGCTCTCTCCCCCTCTCTCCCGGTGGCGCCGGAATGCCGCCGGGGCCATCATCATCACCGCGATCTTCACCAACACCTATGCCATCTCCACCAACATCTCCATCACCTTGCCCCCTCTATCTATAGCGGTCCACTCTCCCGCAACCCGCTGTACCCTCTACTTGAACATGGTGCTTTACGCTTCATATTATTATCGAATGATGTGTTGCCATCCTATGATGTCTGAGTAGATTTTCGTTGTCCTATCGGTGGTTGATGAATTACTATGATTGATTTAATTTTCTTGTGGTTATGTTGCTGTCTTTTGGTGCCCATCATATGAGCGCGCGCGTGGATCACACCATAGGGTTAGTTGTATGTTGATAGGACTATGTATTGGAGGGCAAGAGTGACAGAAGCTTCAACCTAGCATAGAAATTGATGCATACGGGATTGACGGGGGACCAATATATCTTAATGCTATGGTTGGGTTTTACCTTAATGAACGTTAGTAGTTGCGGATGCTTGCTAATAGTTCCAATCATAAGTGCATAGAATTCCAAGTCAGGGATGACATGCTAGCAGTGGCCTCTCCCACATAAAACTTGCTATCGGTCAAGTAACGTAGTAAATTGCTTAGGGAAAATTTCGCAACTCCTACCACCACCTTTCCACACTCGCTATACTAACTTTATTATTTCTTTCTCTAAATAGCACCTACTTTTTATTTACGCACTCTTTATAATCTTGCAAACCTATCCAAAAACACCTACAAAGTACTTCTAGTTTCATACTTGTTCTAGGTAAAGCGAACGTTAAGCGTGCGTAGAGTTGTATCAGTGGTAGATAGAACTTGAGGGAATGTTTGTTCTACCTTTAGCTCCTCGTTGGGTTCGACACTCTTACTTATCAAAAGAGGCTACAATTGATCCCCTATACTTGTGGGTTATTAGAGCTTTGTAGCATTTCTAATATTATATATGGATGACATATTGTTGATTGGAAATTATATAGAATTTATGGATAGCATAAAAGGATACTTGAATAAAAGTTTTTCAATGAAAGACCTCGGTGAAGCTGCTTATATATTAGGCATCAAGATCTATAGAGGTAGATCAAGACGCTTAATTGGACTTTCACAAAGCACATACCTTGATAAAGTTTTGAAGAAGTTCAAAATGGATCAGTCAAAGAAAGGGTTCTTTCCTGTATTACAAGGTGTGAAGTTGAGTAAGACTCAAAGCCCAACCACGCAGAAGATAGAGAGAGAATGAAAGTCATTCCCTATGCCTCAGCCATAGGTTCTATACGATATGCCATGCTGTGTACCAGACCTATTGTGTACTTTGCCATGAGTTTGGCAAGGGGGTACAACAGTGATCCAGGAGTAGACCACTGGACAGCAGTCAAAATTATCTTTAGAGGACTAAGGAAATATTTCTCGGTCATAGAGGTGATAAAGAGTTACGTCGATGTGATACGTCTCCAACGTATCTATAATTTTTGATTGCTCCATGCTATATTATCTACTGTTTTGGAAATTATTGGGCTTTATTATCCACTTTTATATTATTTTTAGGACTAACCTATTAACCGGAGGCCCAGCCTAGAATTGTTGTTTTTTGCCTGTTTTAGGGTTTCAAAGAAAAAGAATATCAAACGGAGTCCAAACGGAATGAAACCTTCAGGAACGTGATTTTCTCAACGAATAAGATCAGGGAGACTTGGACCCTACGTCAAGAAATAAAACAGGAGGCCACGACGTAGGGGGCGCCCTCCACCCTCGTGGGCCCCCTGTTGCTCCACCGACGTACTCCTTCCTCCTATATATATCCACGTACCCCCAAACGATCAGAACAGGAGCCAAAACCCTAATTCCACCGCCGTAACTTTCTGTATCCACGAGATCCCATCTTGGGGCCTGTTCCGGAGCTCTGCCGAAGGGGGCATCGATCACGGAGGGCTTCTACATCAACACCATAGCCCCTCCGGTGAAGTGTGAGTAGTTCACCTCAGACCTACGGGTCCATAGTTAGTAGCTAGATGGCTTCTTCTCTCTTTTTGGATCTCAATACAATGCCCCCCCTCTCTCTTGTGGAGATCTATTCAATGTAATCTTCTTTTTGCGGTGTGTTTGTTGAGACCGATGAATTGTGGGTTTATGATCAAGTCTATCTATGAATAATATTTGAATCTTCTCTGAATTCTTTTATGTATGGTTGGTTATGTTTGCAAGTCTCTTCAAATTATCAGTTTGGTTTGGCCTACTAGATTGATTTTTCTTGCAATGGGAGAAGTGCTTAGCTTTGGGTTCAATCTTGCGGTGTCGTTTCCCGGTGACAGTAAGGGCAGCAAGGCACGTATTGTATTGTTGCCATCGAGGATAACAAGATGGGGTTTTCTTCATATTGCATGAGTCTATCCCTCTACATCATGTCAACTTGCTTAAGGCGTTACTCTGTTTTTAACTTAATACTCTAGATGCATGCTGGATAGCGGTCGATGAGTGGAGTAATAGTAGTAGATGCAGGCAGGAGTCGGTCCATTTGTCTCGGACGCGATGCCTATATACATGATCATACCTAGATATTCTCATAACTATGCTCAATTCTGTCAATTGCTCAACAGTAATTTGTTCACCCACCGTAGAATACTTATGCTCTTGAGAGAAGCCACTAGTGAAACCTATGGCCCCCGGGTCTATCTTTATCATATTGATCTCCTACTACTCAGTTATTTCCTTTGCTATTTACTTTGCCTTTATTTTACTTTGCATCTTTTATCATAAAAATACCAAAAATATTATCTTATCATATCTATCAGATCTCACTCTCGTAAGTGGCCTTATAGGGATTGACAACCCCTATTTGCATTGGTTGCGAGGATTTATTTGTTCTGTGCAGGTGCGAGGGACTCGCGTGTAGCCTCCTACTAGATTGATACCTTGGTTCTCAAAAACTGAGGGAAATACTTACGCTACTTTGCTGCATCATCCCTTCCTCTTCGAGGAAAACCAACGCAATGCTCAAGAGGTAGCAAGAAGGATTTCTGGCGCCGTTGCCGGGGAGGTCTACGCAAAAGTCAACATACCAAGTACCCATCACATACCCTTATCTCCCGCATTACATTATTTGCCATTTGCCTCTCGTTTTCCTCTCCCCCACTTCACCCTTGCCGTTTTATCTGCCCTCTCTCTCTATCCTCCCTCTCTCTCTCTATTTGCCTCTTTTGTCCGCTTGCTTTTTGTTTGCTTGTGTGTTAGTTTGTTTGCTTGTCGTTATGGCTAGTCCTTTACCTTCTGCCTCTATGTGTGAAATTGTGGAAACTATTGTCAATAATAATTCTGATGCTCCTACTAAAGAACCCACTATCTCACATATAAAAAGATTCCGTGTTGGTAGTGGTAATATTATTGGAAAATGAGTTATTCAAGATTTATTTACTTGTGCCGGTGCTTTACCTTCTATGGGTAGTTCTATTCTTCATAGAACTAGTAGTCTTGCGGACGCTATTGCCATGCTTGTAGTTGAGCTTGAAAGACAATTCATGCACATGCATCCTTCTATACAAAGGATTTTCCTGGAATTTTCTAATATTGAACATTCTTCTGTTAAGCGTGCCGCTACTATCTTTTTGGCTCATGAGTTTAGATTCATAATAAAAGAGGCCAAAGAAATCTTTGCACATTATTGGGTGGACGCTTGTCGTCCTCCCATAGAGACTATCCTCTTTGATCAAGAAGAAATAATGCGCTTTCAATCTCTAGATTATGTTGCTTTCAATGAAAATCTTAGAAAAAGGGTTCCTACCAATGTTTTAGTTGATAGAATTTTTGAGATTAATGATGATTTGGCTATTCGAAATAATGAACTAGGATATTCTCTTGAATATAGGCTCACAAACTTCTGTCAAAAGAATGCTTATAATGATGAATTGGTTGTGCAATATGAAGGACCAAAGGAGGAACCTATACCTCCCAAGGTTGATCTTGGGGACTTTTGTCCCATTAAATTTAGCCATTTTGATTAATTTTGCTTGCCTCAAAGAAAACTTGCTGCCGAAAGTAGAGAATATGAAATGAGTTTTAATAATCTATCTTATTATTATGGCAATACCTAGATCTATTCTTGCTTGTTATGCCTAGCCAGGGGCGTTAAACGATAGCGCTTGTTGGGAGGCAACCCAATTTTATTTTTATTCCTTGATTTTTGCTCCTGTTTAGTAATAAATAATTTATCTATCCTATGTTTTGGTTTTTTTTTTGTGTTTAATTAGTGTTTGTGCCAAGTAGAACCGTTGGGAAGACTTGGGGAAAGTCTTGTTGAACTTGCTGTAAAAACAGAAACTCTAGCGCTCACGAGAACTACTGCCATTTTTATTTGGAAAGTTATATTTAGTTAATTCTTTTTGCATATTATTAATAGATAAATTACTCACATCCAGAAATTTATTTTAGAATTTTTGGGGGTTCCAGATCTTGCGCTAGCTACATATTACTACAGACTGTTCTGTTTTTGACAGATTCTGTTTTTCGTGTGTTGTTTGCTTATTGTGATGAATCTATGGCTAGTAAAATAGTTTATAAACCATAGAGAAGTTGTAATACAGTATGTATAACACCAATATAAATAAATAATGAGTTCATTACAGTACATTGAAGTGGTCTTTTATTTTCTTTCGCTAACGGAGCTCACGAGATTTTCTACTTTAAGTTTTGTGTTGTGAAGTTTTCAAGTTTTGGGTAAAGATTTGATGGATTATGGAACAAGGAGTGGCAAGAGCCTAAGATTGGGGATGCCCATGGCACCCCCAAGATAATCTAAGGACACCTAAAATCCAAAGCTTGGGGATGCCCCGGAAGGCATCCCCTCTTTCGTCTACTTCTATCGGTAACTTTACTTAGAGCTATATTTTTATTCGCCACATGATATGTGTTTTTCTTGGAGCGTCTTGTATTATTTGAGTCTTTGCTTTTTAGTCTACCACAATCATCCTTGCTGTACACACATTTTGAGAGAGCCATACATGATTTGGAATTTGTTAGGATACTCTATGTGCTTCGCTTATATCTTTTGAGTTATATAATTTTGCTCTAGTACTTCACTTATATCTTTTAGAGCACGGTGGTGGATTTGTTTTATAGAAACCATTGATCTCTCATGGTTCACTTAGATTATTTTGAGAGTCTTAATAACATGGTAATTTGCTTAAAATCCTAATATGCTAGGTATTCAAAGTTAGTAAATTTTTCTTAAGAGTGTTTTGAATACTAAGAGAAGTTTGATGCTTGATGATTGTTTTGAGATATGGAGGTAATAATAGCAAAGCTGTGCTAGTTGAGTAGTTGTGAAATTGAGAAATACTTGTGTTGAAGTTTTCAATTTCCGTAGCATGCACGTATGGTAAACTCTATGCAACAAATTTGAAACATGAGGTGGTATTTGATTGTCTTCCTTATGAGTGGCGGTCGGGGACGAGCGATGGTCTTTTCCTACCAATCTATCCCCCTAGGAGCATGAGCGTAGTACAGAGGTTTTTGATGACTTGTAGATTTTTGCAATAAGTATGTGAGTTCTTTATGACTAATGTTGAGTCCATGGATTATACGCACTCTCACCCTTCCATCCTTGCTAGCCTCTTCGGTACCGTGCATTGCCCTTTCTCACATTGAGAGTTGGCACAAACTTCACTGGTGCATCCAAACCCCGTGATATGATACGCTCTTTCACACATAAACCTCCTTATATCTTACTCAAAACAGCCACCATACTTACCTATTATGGCATTTCCATAGCCATTCCGAGATATATTGCCATGCAACTTTCCATCATTCCGTTCATCATGACACATTCATCATTTTCATATTGCTTAGCATGATCATGTAGTTGACATAGTATTTGTGGCAAAGCCACCGTTCATAATTCTTTCATACATGTCACTCTTGGTCCATTGCATATCCCGGTACACCGCCGGAGGCATTCATATAGAGTCATCTTTTGTTCTAGTATCGAGTTGTAATCATTGAGTTGTAAATAAATAGAAGTGTGATGCTCATCATTTTCTAGAGCATTGTCCCAAGTGAGGAATAAAAAAAGAGAAAGGCCATAAAAAAGAGAAGGCCCAAAAAAAGAAAAAAGAGAGAGAAAGAGAGAAGGGACAATGTTACTATCCTTTGCCACACTTGTGCTTCAAAGTAGCACCTTAATCTTCATGTTAGAGACTCTCTTGTTTTGGCACTTTCATATACTAGTGGGAATTTTTCATTATATAACTTGGCTTGTATATTCCAACAATGGGCCTCCTCAAGTGCCCTATGTCTTCGTGAGCAAGCAAGTTGGATGCACACCCACTAGTTTCTTTTGTTGAGCTTTCATACATTTATAGCTCTAGTGCATCCGTTGCATGGCAATCCCTACTCCTTGCATTAACATCAATCGGTGGGCATCTCCATAGCCCATTGATTAGCCTCGTTGATGTGAGACTTTCTCCCTTTTGTCTTCTCCACATAACCCCCCTCATTATATTCTATTCCACCCATAGTGCTATGTCCATGGCTTGCGCTCATATATTGCATGAAAGTTTATAGGTTTGAGATTACTAAAGTATGAAACAATTGCTTGGCTTGTCATCGGGGTTGTGCATGATGAGAGCATTCTTGTGTGACGAAGATGAAACATGACTAAACCATATGATTTTGTAGGGATGAACTTTATTTGGCCATGTTATTTTGAGAAGACATAATTGCTTAGTTAGTATGCTTGAAGTATTATTATTTTTATGTCAATATGAACTTTTGTCTTGAATCTTTCGGATCTGAATATTCATACCACAATTAAGAAGAATTACATTAAAATTATGCCAAGTAGCACTCCACATCAAAAAATTTGTTTTTATCATTTACCTACTCGAGGACGAGCAGGAATTAAGCTTGGGGATGCTTGATACGTCTCCAACGTATCTATAATTTTTGATTGCTCCATGCTATATTATCTACTGTTTTGGACACTATTGGGATTTATTATCCACTTTTATATTATTTTTGGGACTAACCTATTAACCGGAGGCCTAGCCCAGAATTGTTGTTTTTTGCCTGTTTTAGGGTTTCGAAGAAAAGGAATATCAAACAGAGTCCAAACGGAATGAAACCTCCGGGAACGTGATTTTCTCAACGAATAAGATCAGGGAGACTTGGACCCTACGTCAAGAAATAAAACAGGAGGCCATGAGGTAGGGGGGCGCACCCACCCCCACCAGGCGCGCCCTCCACCCTCGTGGGCCCCCTGTTGCTCCACCGACGTACTCCTTCCTCCTATATATATCCACGTACCCACACGATCAGAACAGGAGACAAAACCCTAATTTCATCGCCGTAACTTTCTGTATCCACGAGATCCCATCTTGGGGCCTGTTCCGGAGCTCCACCGAAGGGGGCATCGATCACGGAGGGCTTCGACATCAACACCATGGCCCCTCCGATGAAGTGTGAGTAGTTCACCTCAGACCTACGGGTTCACCTCAGACCTACGGATGCAATATGGCTTCTTCTCTCTTTTTGGATCTCAATACAATGTTCCCCCCCTCTCTTGTGGAGATCTATTCGATGTAATCTTGTTTTTGTGGTGTGTTTGTTGAGACCGATGAATTGTGGGTTTATGATCAAGTCTATCTATGAATAATATTTGAGTCTTCTCTGAATTCTTTTATGTATGATTGGTTATCTTTGCAAGTCTCTTCGAATTATCAGTTTGGTTTGGCCTACTAGATTGATTTTTCTTGCAATGGGAGAAGTGCTTAGCTTTGGGTTCAATCTTGTGATGTCCTTTCTCGGTGATAGTAAGGGCAGCAAGGCACGTAGTGTATTGTTTCCATCGAGGATAACAAGATGGGGTTTTCTTCATATTGCATGAGTCTATCCCTCTACATCATGTCATCTTGCATAAGGCGTTACTCTATTTTTAACTTAATACTCTAGATGCATGCTGGATAGCGGTCGATGAGTGGAGTAATAGTAGTAGATGCAGGCAGGAGTCGGCCCATTTGTCTCGGGCGCGATGCCTATATACATGATCATACCTAGATATTCTCATAACTATGCTCAATTCTGTCAATTGCTCAACAGTAATTTGTTCACCCACCGTAGAATACTTATGCTCTTGAGAGAAGCCACTAGTGAAACCTATGGCCCCCGGGTCTATCTTTATCATATTGATCTCCTACTACTTAATTATTTCCTTTGCTATTTACTTTGCCTTTATTTTACTTTGCATCTTTTATCATAAAAATACCAAAAATATTATCTTATCATATCTATCAGATCTCACTCTCGTAAGTGGCCTTATAGGGATTGACAACCCCTATTTGCGTTGGTTGCGAGGATTTATTTGTTTTGTGCAAGTGCGAGGGACTCGCGCGTAGCCTCCTACTGGATTGATACCTTGGTTCTCAAAAACTGAGGGAAATACTTACGCTACTTTGCTGCATCATCCCTTCCTCTTCGGGGAAAACCAACGCAGTGCTCGAGAGGTAGCACGATGCAAGCTTTTACACCGATCCAGATGACTCTGAGTCTCAATCTGGATACATATTGAAAGTGGGAGAAATTAGCTAGAGTAGCTCCATGGAGAGCATTGTAGACATAGAAATTTGCAAAATACAT